>NC_066580.1:293055314-293355314 GCF_024323335.1 Lathyrus oleraceus
TCAATTAGCAGACACTTTTAAAACCAATGGAGCTTCTCCTGAGGCAATACGTTTAAGATTATTCCCTTTTTCCCTCAGAGATAAAGCCCTGTCATGGTTAGATTCCCTTCCACCCAATTCCATTACGACTTGGGATAACCTTAGAAGAGTATTCCTTGCGAGATATTTTCCCCCAAGTAAGACCGCCATTCTTCGAAACCATATAACTAGATTTACCCAAAACCAAGGAGAATCACTGTTCGAAGCTTGGGAGAGATATAACGAGTTGTTACGAGCATGCCTACATCATGGTTTAGAAAATTGGTTAATCATTCAAACCTTCTATAATGGACTTCACTATAACACGAAGATGACCATCGACGCTGCCGCAGGCGGTACTCTGATGAACAAACCTTATCCTGAAGCTAGTGCCCTCATTGAAGATATGGCTCAAAACCATCAATCCTGGGGAGTCGAACGAGCGACAGTTGAGAAGAAGGAAGCCCAAGGAGGAGTGCATGAACTAAGCTCTATAGACATGATGCAAGCTAAAATGGACGCATTAGCCCTTAAGGTCGAGCATATGTGCATAAACCCGAATACTGTAGCCGCAATTTCGTCGGATTGTGAGATATGTGGAACCAAAGGACACCAATCTGCAGAATGCAGTCTATTAAACGAAACCCACTCTGAGCAAGTGAACTACACCCAAGGGAACCCATACTCGAATACCTATAACCCTGGATGGAGGAATCACCCAAACTTCTCCTATAAAAACAATAACCCTATCCAAAATAATGCACCTCCGAGACCTAGTTATCAAGCCCCTAGATCAAATCAACCTATGCAACCTGTACCACCAAAGTCGAGCCTTGAGAAAATATGGAAAATTTTATCACCGCTCAAACCGAACAAAACAAGGAGTTCATGAACCAAAACATTCATGTTAACGAATTGATTACTCAGTTAGGAACCAAGGTTGACCAAATAATTACTCATACCAAGATGCTTGAAACCCAAATCTCTCAGGTAGCTTTAAACCAAGCCCCTCAGACTACACCTGGAGGACAATTCCCTGGACAACCTCAACAAAATCCGATAGGATAAGCCAATGCCATTACCCTACGACGTGGGAACGCTTATGATGAGCCACCAAACCCTAGATTGAGTGAACCCGAAACTTCTAAGCAATGTACCAAACCCACGGATGAAGTAAAGGAACCTGAGGAACCTGAAAACCGGGAAGGTCGAGAAAAAGGAGAAGAACCTAAAGATAAAACTTCATACCACCCCCGCCATATAAACCACCTATACCATATCCGCAAAGACTCAAACAAACCGAGATCAATAAACAGTATCAAAAATTTATTAAAGTTATAGAAAAACTTCATTTAAAAATCCCTTTCACAGAAGCCATCACCCAAATACCTTCTTATGCAAAGTTTCTCAAAGACATCATTACCAACAAACGTAGACTTGACAATCCGAAGCCTTTGGAATGTAATGCTATTTCCGAGGACAAATTAGCAAAGAAAGATAAAGATCCTAGAAATTTCTCCATTCCTTGCCTTTTGGGTAATCATGTCATCGAAAAAGGTTTTCTAGACTTAGGAGCTAGTGTGAGCTTAATGCCTTTAGCGGTTTGTGAGATGTTAAACTTAGGAGAATTACAGCCCACTGAGATGTCACTTTAGTTAGCCGATAAATCTGTTAAATATCCGATAGGCATTTTAGAAGATGTCCCTGTTAGGATAGGTCAGTTATTTATCCCTACTGATTTTGTTGTCATGGACATCGAAGAGGACAATGATATACCAATCCTTCTAGGTAGACCATTCTTATCGACTGCAGGAGCCATAATAGATGTCAAGAAAGGAAAGTTGACATTTGAGGCAGGTGACGAGAAAATAGAATTTATACTTTCAAAATTTCTTATGGCACCTGTGATGGGAGACGCGTGTTATGCCTTAGATATCATTGATGAATGTGTTAGAGAACTAGAACAAGAAGAAATTATAAAAACAATTAAGTTACCATCAACTCTCATAAGGGAAGATGATGACTCTAAAAAACCCTACATCGATGATAACCTTTACGAATGTTTATCCCTTACCCCAGATCCTATGCCATGCCCTAAGAAACCAACCTTAGAACTTAAGGAACTGCCTAAGAACCTGAGATATGAGTTCCTCGATGAAAAGATGAACCGTCCAGTTATAGTCAGTGCTACCTTGAGCCAAGAGGAAACAAACCAACTTTTAGACGTTTTACGAAGATATCCCTCAGCCTTAGGATATAATATCTCTGACCTGAAAGGTATAAGCCCATCCGTATGCATGCATCGGATTTCGCTCGAAGAAGATTCAAAACCCTCCAGGGAACATCAGAGAAGAATAAACCCTATAATGAGTGATGTTGTTAAAAAGGAAGTTCTTAAGTTACTTGAGGCAGGTATAATCTATCAGATCTCGGATAGTAAGTGGGTAGGCCTTATGCATGTAGTACCTAAAAATGGACACAGTCGTGCAAAACGATAAAGGCGAACATGTAGCAAAACATTTAGAAGGAGGATGGCGGATGTGTATTGATTATAGAAAATTAAATAAAGCAACCAGGAAGGATCATTTCCCTTTACCATTTATAGACCAAATGTTGGAGCGTCTAGCCAGACACTCTTACTTCTGCTATCTAGATGGATACTCTGGATTCTTCCAAATACCTATCCACCCCGAAGATCAAGAAAAAACTACCTTTACATGCCCTTATGGAACTTTTGCCTACAGACGAATGCCATTCGGCCTCTGTAATGCCCCAGCTACTTTCCAACGCTGCATGATGTCAATCTTTGCAGATTACCTAAATGGTATCATGGAAGTGTTTATGGATGATTTCTCGGTTTGCGGATTTGATTTCCATAATTGTCTTGCTAACCTTGAGAAAATCCTGGAAAGATGCGTGGAGGTGAACCTCGTGCTAAACTGGGAAAAGTGTCATTTCATGGTGACCGAAGGAATAGTTTTAGGACATATAGTTTCTAAAAAAGGTATAGAGGTAGATAGAGCTAAAATAGAAGTTATAGAAAACCTAAAACCCCCAAAAACCATCATTCAAGTCAGAAGCTTTCTTGGACACGCTGGATTCTACCAGCATTTTATTAAGGGCTTCTCCAAAATAACCAAATCTTTAACTGGACTTTTAATGAAAGATGCTGAATTCATTTTTGATGAAAAATGTAATGACGCATTTAATCTTTTAAAGCAAGCATTAATCTCTGCACCTATTATGAAACCGCCTGATTGGTCGGAACCTTTTGAGGTAATGTGCGATGCTAGTGATTATGCAGTTGGAGCCGTTCTAGGACAAAGGAAAGAAAAAAAATTACATGCCCTTTATTATGCCAGTAGAACCCTAGACGCTGCCCAACTTAACTATGTAACAACTGAAAAAGAATTACTCGCTGTAGTTTTCGCTATAGACAAATTTAGATCTTATCTAGTAGGAGCAAAAATTATAGTTTATACTGATCATGCTGCCATTCGTTACCTATTAAGTAAAAAAGATGCCAAGCCCAAGTTACTCCGATGGATTCTATTACTACAAGAGTTTGATTTAGACATAAGAGATAAAAAAGGCACTGAAAATGTAGTAGCCGATCACCTTTCTAGGCTAGAACATCTAAAACCAGAACTAGTACCCATAAATGATGATTTCGCCTATGATAGATTGATAGCTAGAGTAGAAACCATTGAAGATGATAACCAAAGCCCTCATGAGCATCCCCAAAATTCCTTAGCAATAAGTAACGTACCCTGGTATGCAGACTCCGTTAATTACCTAGCTGCTGATATAGTACCCCCTGATCTTGACTACCACCGCAAGAAGAAATTCTTCCACGATGTGAGAAACTTCTATTGGGACGAACCGCTCCTTTTCAAAAAGGGTAAAGACGGCATTTTTCGCCGTTGCGTTCCGGAAGAAGAGGTAAATAATATTATCAAGCATTGTCATTCTGCACCTTATGGTGGACATGCGAGCTCCTCTAAGACATACACCAAGATTCTTCAAGCTGGCCTATTCTGGCCTACCATGTGGCGTGATGTCTATGCTTGCATTGTCAAATGTGATAGATGCCAACGCATTGGAAACATTTCAAGGCGCGATGAAATACCTCTAAGAAACATTCAGGAAGTAGAACTCTTTGACGTATGGGGTATAGATTTCATGGGACCTTTCCCACCATCCTTAGGAAACAGGTATATCTTAGTAGCCGTAGATTATGTGTCTAAGTGGATTGAAGCTATAGCTGCACCCAAGAACGACACTAGGGTAGTAATCAAACTATTTAAAAACTATATATTCCCTAGATTTGGAACACCATGTTTAGTCATAAGCGATGGAGGATCACACTTTATATCGAGAATATTTGACAAACTTTTAAGAAAATATGGAGTTAGGCATAAAGTAGCAACACTGTACCACCCACAGACTAATGGCCAAGTAGAAGTGTCCAATAGGGAGATAAAACAAATCCTAGAGAAAACTGTTTCTATTTCTAGGAGAGACTGGTCTCAGAAGCTTCAAGAAGCATTATGGGCCTATAGAACCGCTTTCAAAACCCCTATAGGAACTACTCCTTACCAACTAGTCTATGGAAAATCCTGTCACTTACCGTTCGAATTAGAGCATAAGGCCTATTGGGCCATTAAAAATTTGAATTTAGACTACCTAGCCGCAGGAGAAAAGCGTACCCTAGACATTCATAAATTAGAAGAACTTAGGCAATCTGCCTACGAGAATGCAAAAATATACAAAGAAAGAACAAAAGCCTGTCACGATAAAAGAATAGTAAAGAAAAACTTCAATATAGGCGATCCTGTTCTCCTTTTCAACTTTAGGTTACGACTCTTCCCGGGAAAGCTACGTTCAAGATGGACTGGTCCTTTCGAAGTATCCAAGATTCTGAGATCCGGAGCCGTAAAAATCAAGAACGAAACCTGTAGTTCATTCATTGTAAATGGACAAAGACTGAAGCTCTACGAAGGAGGAGACATTCCAGCATACTACTCAAGCCACACCCTGATTGATCCACCAATCCCTACTACTACAAGTGTATAAATTCTAATCGTCAAGCTAATGACGTTAAACAAGCGCTGTGTGGGAGGCAACCCATGGTTTTTCTTTCATTTTACTTTTTCACATTTATTTACTTTTATTTTTATTTTATTTTATCATATTTTGCATTGAGACTAAAAATTTGAATGGTTTGCATTTGCAGGATCACTTTCTTAACTTTTACAGGATGCAAGATTTCGATGATATGCACGTGGCCTATAGAGATAATGCTCAGAGAGAGCGCTACATCGCTCTGTATCAGCGCCCTATGGCACCCACATGTTATCCTGATCAGCACTGTATGGAGGCACTGGGCATTGAGCCGAGTATCCGATTCCTTAGCCACCAGCTTCACTGGAACGAGTTTGCTGATGACTTGAGTAACACCTACAGGAACTTGACATTGGAGTTCCTGAGTTCATTCGACTATGACCCATACTCTGGACCAGATGGGTATGCTGCTTTCAGGCTCTTTGGAGTTAAGTACTCTTTCAGCCAGAAAGAGTTCGGCGACCTATTGGGCTTCCAGACCACTCCTGATGCTATCCCGGAGACACCTATGGGATATTTTCTGGGTAAGGAGGTGGAGAAGTTTTGGAGTGATATATCAGGTGGCGGAAGCCAGGATCCATCTACGCAGCTATCTCATGTTATACATAACCCCTCCTTTAGATACTTTCAGATGATATTGGCACATTCCTTCTTGGGAAGACCGGATGCAGAGACATTACTGAGTGAAGAGGAGATCTTCCTACTATTTTGTGCATCCCAGTCTCGCCCAGTAGCATGTGGGAACTTTTTGTTATATGGTCTCAACGGTATCTCCAGATCTATCGAAGGAGTCATCCATGTGGGCGGGATCATCACGCAGATTGTTGTCGCTTTAGGTTTGTCTCGCAAGCTGTCACATCTCCGGATCTATTGTGGGTACACTACCATGGACATCGACTTCTGTTTGACCAGAGGGTTGATGAGGAGAGCCTCTTTCCACCCATGTCAGTTCCGATTGCTGGTCGACAACGAGGCCATCCATTATTTCACACTGCCAGATCCTATGATGACCAGTGTGCATGATCCAGCGAATTGGAGTTATGCTCTAGAGGGCCAGGGAGAGACTGTCGAGGAGCCGAGATAACCACCCATTGCTGAGTACACGCCTACACCGCCATCTCCCAGGATCATTATTTTCTCTAATAATCTTTCATTGCAGACCCCCGACATCCGCACCCAGATTGTTGAGTGTCGTAGAGAGATCGCAGAGCTTAGACAGGAGGTGGCTGACCTCACTTTACAGATGGGAGTGTCTGATCTCACCCACGCTACCGAAGCCGACTGTTTATATCAGGAGATCGCAGAGCTCCGACAGGAGGTAGCCATGCTCCGTGGATCCACTCAAGAAGACGACATCCCTACTATATGATCTCACCATTTCATCTTATTTTATCTCTTTTTTATTTTTCTCGTATTTGCATAACTCATTTTATATTATCGCATTTGGAATATTATATAAACCATGTCTATACATTGATATTTCTACTTTTATCTATATATGTCTTATGTTTGATTTATTTGCTTTTTTTATTTTAGTTGTTTATTTATTAGTCTAATATTTAATTTTATTTTTATTTTTATTTCTACTTTTACTTTTATAAAAAATTATGCAAGTCAATGATACTAGGAAATCACAAGACAAATGTTATCCGGACCCCTCAAAGCCAAAAGACAAGAGAAGCCCGAGTCAAATGACCAAAATCCGGCCCAGCCAGATTTTGCCTTGTGGCGCCCGCCATAGACCCTGTGGCGCCCGCCATAGACCCTGTGGCGCCCGCCACAGCGTCTGTAAAAGATCGGGGCAGAACCCATTTCTTCACCATTTTCACACCTTACAACCTTCCAAACCCATTTTTCCACCTTGCAAAATCATCCTTGAACCCACAAAAAGCTCATACCTTTCTAATCACCACACCGTACAAATCATTTTTCCGATTTCCATTTTCATTTTCATCCGTCAAATTTTGTAAAATCCAACCTTTTCACATTCCACTTCATCTTCTTCGTCACTTTTCAAGAGCTACACAAATGGACTTTAATGGATTCATTCTTCGAGGAGGGAAACCGGGGGATAGACAAAGAAAAATCATCGAACGATTGCAAAATCGGGAGATCCTCCCGACAAGGTATGTTGACGAAAACTGCCTCTACACTTTAGGTATATATCATAGCATATTTCATTTATTAGATAACTTAGGTTTGCATAATTTCTTTTCCAACAAAGAACCTACCTATGAGCGATTGACAATTGAATTTTTGAGTTCCTTAATCTATATTGTCAATCCTAACACTGCTAGCACAGTTGGTACTGTCAGATTTAGAATGTTTGCTGTTGAATATGAATTCAGTACCGACGAACTAGCAAGCTTGTTAGGAATCCCTCATGGGGACGGTGCTATTTGTGAGGCCCCTTTGGATTCGGATTGGTCAGTTGAGGTATTCTCCTTCTGGCAGAGACTGTCAAGCACTTCCATAAATTCTTTTGAGGGAGTTCTTGCCTCGACTAGCCATAGCCCGACCATCAGAGTTTTTAGATATATGTTGGCATGTACTGTTTTTGGCCGGGAGAATCCAAATAAGGTTAATGCTAGACAACTTTTATTTTTGCAAGGAAGCCTCACAAATAGACGAATAAATTTGGTCCCATTCATGCTTGCTCATATGACCTTAACTTTGAATAAAGCGGGACCGATTTCTTTTGGTGGATTAATTACGTCTATTGCTCGGGCGCTTAACCTGAACAATGAGATGGCTACCCTAGACCCCTTACCTCCTCGCACAATTAACCTAAAATTTCTAAGAGACATGAAATTGTGCCGTTTGAGGAGAAAAGGAAGTTATTTGCTTATGGTTCATGGTGTAGTCATCCCATCTGTTGTTTTACCTTGCACTAGACGTATAGATGTACGAGATGAAAGGAATTGGACCTACGCTTTAGATGCTCCACCTGTTTTGGGACCTCTTCCTCCTAACATTCCTGATGAGGCGGGACATGACACTGATGATGAATATGATCGGAGAGAGAGATCTCCCGTACCCCATGTGTCCCCCCATCATCCTTCACCACCACACACCGCCCCATCTTCTTCTTCTGCAGGTACCACTCCTGGCTTTTATATTACGGAGGAGATGCGGCGTAACCACATGGCTAGAGAGAAAAGGCGTGACGACCTACTCTCTACCATCCAACAACAACTAGCGAAAAACATGAGCTTCGTGCAAGAGTCGCAGCGGAGGACAGACACGTCCTATGACACTGTTCTACAGTCTCTGCAAACGATCACAGATACACAAGCCCGTCAGCAACACCACCACCGTCAGCATATTGCACTCATAGAAAACACTCAAGGTTCCATTTTGGGTAACCTTCGAGAGGTGAGGACCGCTCAGGATGCCCTGCAGGCGAGGATGGATCAGAGAGATCGTCATCGTGCCCGATCCCGTCGTCCACCTCAGAATGGCGAAGGCAGCAGTGGTCAACAATAGGTTGTCAGGTAACTCTTCCCTTATCTTATTCCGAAACATTAGGGACAATGTTCGGTTTAAGTGTGGGAGGAGACTCTATCGTCTTTTCTTTATTACCTTTCTCGTCTTTCCTTTATCGCTTTTCTTTGCTGTTTTTAGATAGCTTGTTTATTTTTAGTTTCCTTTTAGTTGTTTATTTTGCTTTTTAGTATAATGCATGAGTCTGACGAGTCACCAAATATAGTATATCTTTAGTACAATCTAATCTCCCCATACCTTTAGCCCCACCGAATTTTTTTTGCAAAAGAAAACAGTGTTATTCCGAAAGTTTTCAGGTTTTAAAGACATGTTTTGAGTAAGGATGCGGTGACTTGGGAGAACTTTGCGAAACATCAGTATTATTTTAGCACCACAGACTTCGTAAATATAGGAACCACTCCCGAAACCCCATATACCATGGCCTTAATCATCATTTCCGTATAAGTCCTCAGTAGTTTATCTCAGCATTCAGCTCTGGCCTACGCATCCTCTACGTAGGGGACCGATGCAAATAAGTGAATGATCCAGCAAAACAAAAAAAAATAAAAAAATAAAAGAAAGCAAAAAGGCAACTCCGGTATAGGTGACCCTCACAAAGTCATTTAAACCAAAGAATTGTAAAAATTTGCTACAAAAAGAAAAAGAAAAAGAAAAAGAAAAAGAAAAAGAAAAACTTACCCATCGTTAGTTGGTTCAGAGGTATCTGGCACTGAACTCGGTAGGGCGGATTACGATCCGATCCCCCACAACTACAATTGGGTCCAATAAAAGGGTTTACACATATTTATGTGCCAGAAACCCCATGCTCAGATCATAATCACTAACAGGCCACTCTACTATGAAGCATGTATGGATAACGGGCTTAATGTGATTGCGCCTGAATGAAAAGGACACAAAAAGAGATGAAGAGGCAGGCCTAGGTATTGTGGGATAATATGGGTTGGTTAATATAGGAATGAAGTTTATGTCCGTATTTGCGGATTAGTGTCATCATGATACCCTTAGTTCACTCAGTTAGTACCTATCACTGCATCCCGACTTGAACTTAGAATTTTTACCTGAAGCACTTGTTTACACCAGTTTTTCTTTTATGAGCTTTTTAATGTTTTGCTTGAGGACAAGCAAAGGTTTAAGTGTGGGAGAGTTTGATAACACTGAAATTTACCGTATTTTCGACTCCGATTTCACATGCATTCCAGTTGTTTTATTGTTATTTTGTTGTGTTATTACTATGTTTTTCTTTGTTTTCAGGTTTTTACTTTAATCGGAGCCCCGATCGAGAAAAGGAGCGAAAAAGAGCTAAAAACCCTAAAATTCAGCATTTTGTACTTGTGGCTTCCACCATGGCTGGCGCCATAGACCCTGCCATGACGTGTCCAAGCTCAACCTCCCTCAACTGCCACGTTCCCCACTACTTCCACTAAGGCGCCTCGGATTGGCCTTGTGGCGGGTGCCATGGCCTTGTGGCGGGCGCCACAAGAGGAAAACTTTTCCCTCCCATTTTCAAGTTGGAGGACATCCTTGTCATTTCCATCTTTTTACTTGCTTATAAATAGAAACTCAAAATCACTTTTTCAATCATCCAAACTTAGAGCAGAGGAAGATCAAACTTAGAACAGAGGCAAACTCAGAGCAACTTTATTTCACTTAGGCATATATTCAGTATTTTAAAGTGGTAATCGCTTCGCATTGGGGTGTTACCACAATTGTGTAATCGAGTCTGTGATCGAGTCTGTAATCGAGTTTGGAGAACTTTGGAAGGAAGTTAATCCTGCCGCCATTTTCATTTTCGCTTTGCAATTTATTCAACCCTCCGATTGGAGCAGGTTTTTATTACTTGTCTTTATCTATTTATTTCCCGAACTCGCTTTACTTTATTTATTTCCCGCACTCGCTTTACTTTATTTATTTCTCGCACTCGCTTTACTTTATTTATTTTCCACACTCGCTTTACTTTTATATACTTCCCGCACTCGCACTACTTTTATTTACTTTCCGCACTCGCACTACTTTTATTTATTTTCCGCACTCGCACTACTTTTATTTACTTTCCGCACTCGCACTACTTTTATTTATTTTCCGCACTCGCACTACTTTTATTTACTTTCCGCACTCACACTACTTTTATTTAAATTCAAATGCACCTTTACTTTACCATGTCTAACTAAATTTATAAGGTTAGAATGTAAGGATCGTAATTGAACCGATAATCCGTACAATTGTTCGTAGAAATACTTAAGGGCTATTTTAACTTTCAACTTAAGTTTTCCCGCACTTAAACTCCGTTGGGTAAGACCGAAAGCCGTCCAACGTCTATTTAAACTTAATTGTTTTTAACTATTTCAAAAACAACGAAAGCGCTTTGTTTAGTTCATTAGGAGTTTTTAACTTAAGAAGAAAAGAGATTTTAAAACTATTTTTGGACGCGTTTATAAGTTTAAAGTCTGGTTCGTGAGAACCTCTTTTGGTTAAGAAATCCAGGTTAAAATAATTTTCAACTTAGTCAAGATACTATATTTCTTAAAATAAGGTTTACTACTCTAACGCAATGCGCGCCTTTTTATAAGTGACAATAAGAGGGTTTGATTAGGGAGTACAACTCGGTTCTGAATACGCGAAAGCGACAGTTCCTGTTAAATTAGTTCTTTTCAGAGGTGGAAACATTGCCCTTAAGTAGTTCTATTAGCAAGTACTTGGATTATTAATTGATTGTGTGAATTAGATTCGACCCTGTATTTATTAATTGAACTTTATTCAATACTTTACTTTTCATTACACACTTCAAAAACACCTATTTTGATTGCCTTTGATAAACACCATAACAACAGATAACGATAGATTGACACTTGGTCTCTGTGGATTCGACAATCTTTTATATTACTCTGACGCGTTCGTATACTTGCGAAAAGCACCGCATCAAACAGCAAATACATGAGTTGGCCTGTCAAGACGCATCATGGTCAAATTGGGAACCGCATTCCAAAATTTTACCACAATCATATAAGTTAATGTTGCAAGAGCATCTGCCATCCGGTTTTCATCTCGAGGGATATGATAAAACTCAACCTTTGTAAAGAAAGTTAATATTCTCCTTGCATAATCTCTGTACAGTATCAACCGGGTTGATTTTTCTCCCATTCACCTTCGATCTGATTCACAACCAAAGCTGAATCTCCATAGACATCGAGATATTTAATTCTGATATCAATGGCCTCTTCAAGCCCCATAATGCAAGCTTCATACTCAGTCATATTGTTTGTACACTTGAAAGTCAATCTAGCTGTAAACGGAAAATGAGCGCCTTGAAGAGTAATAATCATTGCCCCACTGCCATTACCATACGAATCAACAACTCCATCAAATACCATGCCCCAATGGGAACCAGGTTCTGGCCCTTCTTCAAGCAATGATTCATCACAATCTTTCATCTTCAAGTACAAAATCTCTTAGTCATGAAAATCATACTGCACTAACTGATAATCTTCAATAGGTTGGTGAGCCAAATGGTCAGCCAAGACACTATCTTTAATAGCTTTCTGAGATCGATATTTAATTTCATACTCGGATAACAACATCTGCCAATGGGAGATCCTCCCTATTAAAGCAGGCTTCTCAAAAATGTACTTGATTGGATGCATTTTGGATATCAACCAAGTAGTATGATTCGACATATACTAGCGCAGACGCTTAGCATCCCAAGCCAAAGCACAACATGTCTTCTCAAGCATAGAATACCGAGTCTCACAGTCGGTGAACTTTTTCTTGAGCTAGTAAGTTGCATACTCTTTCTTCCCCGATTCATCTTGCTGACCAAGAACACAACCCATACTTTCATCAAGCATAGTCAAATACATGATCAAAGGTCTTCCTTCAGCGGATGGAGACAAAATCGGAGGCTCAAGAAGATACCCTTTAATACTATCAAAAGCTTTCTGGAAATCTTTGGTCTAATCACATGACTGATCTTTCCGAAGAAGCTTGAATATAGACGCATATTTGGCAGTCATATGTGATATGAATCTTGAGATATAGTTCAAGCGGCTGAGAAAACCTCTGTCTTGCTTCTCAATTTTGGGTGCAGGCATCTCTTGTATTGCTTTGACCTTGGAAGGATCAACTTCAATACCCTTCTCACTGACAATGAAGCCCAACAACTTACCAGAACGAACACCAAAAGTACAGTTATTGGGATTCAAGCGTAGTTTGTACTTCCTCAAATGCTGGAATAGATTTAATAAATGCTCAACATGTTCTTCTTCATCACTTGATTTAGCAATCATATCATCAACATAAACCTTGATCTCTTTGTGCATCATATCATGAAAAAGAGTGGTCATAGCTCTTTGGTACGTTGCACCAGCATTCTTCAAACCAAAAAGCATCACTCTATAACAGAATGTTCCCAAAGGTGTAACTAATATGGTCTTCTCCATATCTTTAGGTGCCATCTTGATTTGATTATAACCGGAAAATCCATCCATAAATGAGAAGACTTTGAATTTAGTTGTATTGTGTACCAATATATCAATGTGTGGCAGAGGAAAATCATCTTTCGGATTGACTTTATTCAAATCTCTATAATCAACACACATGCACACTTTTCCATCTTTCTTAGTAACATGCACAATATTGGCCACCGACTGCAGATACTCGGAGGTAACAAGAAAACCTGCATCAATCTACTTCTGCACTTCCTCTTTGATTTTCACTGCGATATCAAGATGACTTCTTCTCAACTTCTGCTTGACCGACGGGCATTCTGGCTTCAAAGGCAATCTATACTCCACAATCTCAGAATCCAAACCAGGCATATATTGATAGGACCAAGCAAACATATCAAAATAATCTCGAAGAAGATCAATCAACCCCTTCTTAGCTTCTGGACACAGTTGAGACCCAATCTTGACTTCCTTCACATTATCATTGGAACCCAAGTTGACTAATTCAATATGCTCTTCAAATGACTGATGGATTTCTCCTCGTGCTCAAGCAAACGGGATAACTCATCAGATACTTCTTCATCATCATTCTCTTCTTCAGCTTCAAACACAGGGAAATCAAAGTTTGGAGAGAGAGAGAGAGAGTAGGATCATTATATTCAATGGGTTTGAAAACCAACCTGCATAATAATTTGATATTTTGATTTTAGAGAAGTGGAGTGCAAACAAATATTATACAGATGGAAAGGTTGTTATTTATTTATGTTTTTTGTGTTACCATTTTAAGAAAAAGTTAAAAGTAAAATAAACTTCATATATATATATATAGATGAATAAAATTGTATTTTATTGATGATAACAAGGAAAATGCCCAACAATGTTCACTTTTCCCTTAGGCATACGAGAAGGATTTTTCTTAGAATAAATAAAAACAAATTACTTATAACAGTGAATAAAAGTAGGAGCATCAACAGCAACCCATTTGTTGCAAGTCTGGCCACGTGTCACAAAGTTATCACAAGCCACGTCTTCGTCACTGTCTTCAATAATGGCAGCTGAGTGTTGATCATTCCCATGAATGAACCCTCCACTGTGGAAAATTGGTTGCATAACCTTGACATTGGCGTTGAACGTCCCTAGTTGAAATGCTAGCCCTGCTCTATTCTTGTTCTCGGTGACTTCCACAACACAGCCCCACTTATCAATACTTCCAGCCTGAATAGCCTCTTGTGCATCTTTTAAAGAATACATGGGTGCCCTAGCTTTCTTCAATTCATCAGCAATGGACAAAGCTTGGAACGGCCTTCCAACCTCCTCCTCATCATCAACATAAGTAAAAAATGACAAATGGCTTACCAATAATGCCTTCTCCCCACCAACGACGACAAGCTTATCGTTCTTCACAAATTTAAGCTTTTGGTGTAGAGTAGACGTTACAGTTCCAACTTCATGAATCCATGGCCTTCCCAATAAGCAGCTATAGGTCAGGTGGATATCCATCACTTGGAAAGTAATTTGGAAATCACTCGGACCTATCTTCACTGGAAGGTAGACTTCTCCAATGAAAGTTTTACGAAAACCGTCAAACGCTTTAACAACCACACCACTAAACCTCATCGGGGTGCCTTGATATGAGATTCTTGATAGAGTTGACTTTGGAAACACATTCAACGATGATCCTGTATCAACCAAAACATTAGACAAAGCATCCTCCTTGCAATTCATAGAAATATGGAGCGCCAAATTGTGATTCCTGCCTTCTTCATGAAGCTCTTCATCACAAAAGATCAGATTGTTACAAGAAGTGATGTTAGCAACAATGTGGTCAATTGATCCACAGTAACATCATGTTCAACATAAGCATGTTCCAACACTTTCTGTAAAGCTTCTCTGTGTGCCTCAGAATTCATCAATAATGACAGCACAAAAATCTTTGACAGCGTTTAGAGCAGCTGCTCCACAATGTTAAATTCACTTCTTTTTATTCGTCGTAACACCTCATCATCATCATTAGCCTTCAATTTGTTGGATTCACCATACTGAGACATTGGATCACTAACTGGATCAATTGCAGGAATCTCTGCCTTCTTACCTGCTGACATGTCTTCCACAACCTTCGAAAATACTGGACTGAACACACGACCACTACGGGTCACCTTCGTAATATATTCAATATTTATCACTGAGTTTGGAACTGGAAGAGGAACCTCTTGACCATTCTCTATCATGGTGGCATTATATTGATATGGCACAGCTTTATCGGATGAGTAGGGGACGGGGCCCGCTAACCGTATTACCAACGGTGATACCGATTTGTTGACATTATTGTTGTTGCTGCTATCAAACTGAATGACTACCCACTCAGGGATCTTGTACACTGGCATGATCACATTCACATCATCTTTCGTATCCCTTAACTGTTGAATCTGGATAACATTCTAATTCATAAACTTTTGAATATCTCTTTTGACAATCATACACCCACGGGGGTTCACACTGCAAATGACATAACCATCATGGTCATGTTCACAATCACTAATTAAACAGAGTTCTATGCATATCCACCAAAGATCTACGGATACGCCTTACATCAAAAACTTTGGAATTCCTGGGACAGTCGTCCACCATGTTGACAGAAGTGTTACCATGAGTAGGCAACGACTTGGCTTTCACATTTGGCGCTCTATCCTCAAAGGACACCATTACACTCTTCACAAGCTTCTAAACTTCATACTTCAGTGGATAACAATTTTCTATATCATGGCCAGGGGCTCCCTGGTGAAAAGCATAGTGTAAATCTGGCTTGAACCACCATGGTAGTGGCTCAGGAATTTGCGGAGGGTTCCTTGGCTGGATAAGATTTTTAACGACCAAGGATGGGTACAACTCTGCATATGTCATAGGAATATGATCAAAAGAGACCTTTTTCCTCTCGAAATTTTGCTGATGATTGTTGTTGTTGTTGTTGTTGTCGGTTCACTGATGTGGTTGTTGATGATGTTGTTGTTGAATAGGAACTGATTGATTGGCTGAATTGTTGGAAAATACTAGAATTACTAAAGATACCCAGTGTTGATGCTGACGGGATTGGTAACTTTTCCTCACATGAGGCATCTTCTGCCTCCCAGTTGATACTGCATTAGTTTTTCCTTCCTTCTCTTTAGAAAAACTCCTACCATACTTTAAGACCCCAATTTTTTCCCTAAGATCCCTCATGGCATCATAACATTGCATTTGCATTGCCTCAAGGATCATAGGCATCTTGGTTCCCTTTGCCTTTGGGTGGGATCCCTTGTGAGTGGTTTGAGATCACCAAGCATGCTTGAATTGTATATCATTGTTTTTCTCATCATTGTTTACTAACCAAAAGCACAAAAATATGTCACTAACATCTTTTGTTTGTAGCTTGAGCAATCACAAGGTCAAGAGCTTCAAGGAGATCCTTTGTGCAAAGATATGGTCAAGGGAAGATGATAGCAAGCATGGTAATGGTTCCCAAATCTCTCATCCATCAAATATGCCTCCCTAGCATCTCAACTCATCATTTTGATCAAAGCAAGTCAAAGGGTCTGAGGTTTGTTCCCCAAAGAAACCCTAATTCATCTGTGCACCCCAATGCCTTGCTCTTGAAGCAACCTCAGCCCCTGATCAAATACAACCAAGGAAAGTTATTTAATTCATCATTTCATGCATATTTGAAATTATTTTAGTGCCCTCAATCATCAATTCATCAAGATATGAGTCATGGACTGGAGAAGTTGATCAGTCAATTCATCTGACTATTTTGAAGTGCACTAAGACCTAACATTTTATGTGTTGGTAAAATGGAGATAATTCCAAAATAAAAAATGTTCTTAAGGACAATATGAACAACTTTAATGTTCATCAAAAATTTATTTAAAGCTTGGAAGGTCATCTCCCATTCCAAGACATTATAGGCCATTTTGACTGAAACCCTAATTTTGGGTCAACTTCCCAAGGACATAACTCATTCATTTTTTATGATTTTGAGGTGGGATTAAATGCATTGGAAAGCTTAATATTTCAAATTCAAATGTAATATTAAACTAAATTTCAAAATCTCAAATTAAGTACATGTGATAATGCAAGACATTATAGGTCCTTTTGGACCAAATGCATTGAAAGGCAAAAAAGTCCAACTTCAAGTGCCCATAACTCTTTCATGAAAAATCCAAATTATGCAAACTTTAAGTCCATTTTGATTGTTTTGAAGAGATATACAACTTGGGTGTTGGAGGTTTTTTCATTTGGGGCTTGCATCATCAAAACAGAAGGGCTTGAACATTGGCCAAATTTAGAAACTTTGCCTTTACATGTTTTGCACCTTGCACTTTAAACTCAAAATTCACCAATTTCCACACATCAAATGGATTTTTTCCCAACATAACAATTGATCCTCACATCAAAACCTTTCCAACCATTACTCACATGCTCATGTTTGGATTTGGCAAATGGCATTTTCGAAGAGGAGAAGTTTTTGGTTCAATTATGCATAACACCTCAAAATTCCATGCACAAGCAATTACCATTCAGATTACACGTCCATTTCGCTTTGGTTTGATTTCAGATTGCATTTGGCATTGCATTTGGGCCTTTTGAGTGATCATGCAAGCCCATGCAATGAATGTCCAATTCCATGCACACGGATTGAATCACACTTGCCTTGCCATTCCATCTATAAATAGAAGCTTTATTACATTCAAATTTCATCCATGAATCAATCTGAAATGCTGCTGAACTGAAAACCTAACCTCTCACCAAAGAATCTATTTGACTTTTATTCAAATTTTTCATATCTAAAATTCAACTACATCTGGTTGAATCTTTGGATCTAAAGCTTCTAGACCTCCATCCTTTAGTCCATTGCACTTCTGTTTTGCCAAAGGAAGCAAGGAAGCAAGCTTAAATCTCCAGAATCCAAGGTTTCTCTTCAACTGGTTTTTTCTTCGAAACTCATCATCTATTTATCTATTCGCTTGGATTTTGCGTTGGCTGAAGTCCTCTCAATAAAGGCATCATTACTGTGCATTTAATTTTTGAAATCCATCAAGTTCTCATGAACATCACAAAATTTCCATCTCTGATTTCTCTTAATATAGAGATCTAGAGTGGAATTGAGTGATACAGGGGTGATGTACATCATCCCAGCTTTCCAATGATGTATGGATTGTGTATTTTGGTTAAGCTTTTGAAACATGCAAATGTCACCGGATTCTGGCTTCTCACTGGAGAAGAAGGTGGCTCCGGTGGCCGTTCCTTTCCCAGATTGATTGTGAGCCACACGATGCGTTTTCCAGATTTGATCCTAGCGCTCCAATTTATGACTTTTATTTAATTTCCATGTGGCTCATTTGACTGGAGTGTTTGGTGCGCGCGCATTCCATAGCCGTTTGATGATCCAGCTCAATTAATGAGCTTAGATCCAACACGTGTGGATTTTCCATATTTTCCAATTTCTGATTTTATTTTCTTTATTTCCTTTTATTTCAAAAATTCATATCTTCTTCATTTTAAATCCAAAAATTATGGGACCAATTGCATTCTTCTCCAAATAATTTCTAGTTTCTAATTTTGATTTTTAATATTTTTTATTTTGTCATTTGATATTTTTTGTGAATTTTCTCTTTTCTGGTTATTTTTAATTCATTTTAAATAATTTTTTATATTCAAAAAATACAAAAATATTTTCCTAACCTATTTGAATGATGATGGATCTATGAAAAATATTCTCATCAATTTTTTAATTGATTTGAGATTTATTTGAGATTTTAGTTCAATTAGGTTATTTTTATTCATTTTTAATTGATTAAAAATAGTTTCTGACTTTTAAAAATGCTGAAATTTTTTGTCAAACTTTGTTTGACCTTGTTGAACTTGGGATAAATCACTTGGACCTTTCAAGGTTGATTTGAAGTGATTTTGAAGTTTGACCTTTCTTTTATTTTTAATTCAAGTTTATTTTAATATTAAAAATTCCAAAAATATTTTGTTTATTGTTTAACCTCTAATCTTCATCTCATTTCTGATTTCTCATTGTTTGACTTTGACTTTCAATGTCATTTGGTCAATACACATGGATTGGTACATTTTTATTTCACCTTATGCATTTTTAATCTTTCCATTTCCTATTCCATTTTTCATCTCTTTCTTCTTCTTCTTTTTTCTTTTTGATCAATGAGTTGAAGGTTGATAAGTTAGCATTGATTAGGGAGACTTAACCTTCCTTGATTCAAAACTAATTCATCTTGATCAATTGATCAAGTGAATGGCTTTGCATTAAGGATAGGTTGTTTCCTAAATCATGCAAAAGACTTAAACCAATACAAGATCAATTCTCTTCTTCTTTTTGGCATGGCAAGTTGTTGGAACTTGGTTCACTAATCAAGACTTCTAACTTGTGTTGTTGCCTACATTATTATTAACCGGCCTCAGATAGCTGTGACTTCTACATAAGTCCAATTACGATTGCTTAACATAACGCTAAATTTTGCCTTATGGCACACTAACTATTGACCACTAACAATTAACATTTACTTTATGTACTTTACTCTTATGCAATTTATCATTCTTGCACATCTTATTCATTTGCTTTTTCCTTTGCTCATTGGAGCACATGTTTATGTTAATGCCATTTGCCTTTTGCTCACTTGAGCACATAATTGTGTATATACTATTGTGCTTGTGTTTTGTTTTGATTGTTGTGAACCAAATGCAAAGAATTGGACAAAATGGACTTAGACTTTAGGACCTTACCCAAGCAAATGGAATTTGAAGAGCAACTAGGCATTGGGCCTTTAGAGTGCTATAAAAGTCAAAGAGCAACTAGGCATTGAGCCTTTAGAATGCTTAATATTGAAGATGACATTGAAAGGACCATATTCTAAACTCCCTATTGTCCATTCTTTAATTGTATTATAGAACTTTTTGATGTGTGTTTTCTTGTGCTAGGAGTTCCAACTTGAGCTTAATTGAGGAACCATTACCATGGGCTTCGAAGAGAGAGAGAGATCCAAGATGCATTGAGGAGTCTTTCCAAGAGTTCATTTGATTGTTGATTGCTTGAGTTTATGCTTGTGATTGCTTATTCCAAAGGATGGGAGCTACTTGGATCATCAATATGATCTCAAAAGAGGAACTCCATTGTGGTTTTGTTTCTTATTCCTTACCTTTTGCATTGCTTAGGACTTTATCCCTTCTTCTTCTTCTCTCCACTCTAACCCAAGCCAAAACCTTTGTGCAAACATCTAACACTTTTTTTCAACATTAGAAACGTAAGCCTTATGCTTTTGATTCTCAAACTTTCCTTTCATAATACTTATTTTTGAATTTAATCTTTAAGTCAACTTTGACCATTTTGTATATACTTCTAATTGGTAAATATAACCCATTCAAATATCTTTTTTGTGGTTTCAATGGCCACTTCCTTAATCAAGTTTTCCATAACCTTTATCTATTAGGTTTGAGTTATCCTTGTGATAGATGTAATACTCACCTATATCCTTAGTGATGGACAATGAGCCTTTCATGCTTATTATAGGGTTAACCCCTCACTAGCATGTTGAAGCTATCCTCACATGGTGGATTTGTGGTTTTAGGTTGAGTTTTCTCCCTTGGATAACAAAAGTCCTTAAGGCTTTCGGACCAATCAATTCACCTACTCATTTTGATATTTTTACCGCGAACTACGAGGTTTTGATCCTGATCTTTTTTTAAAATGGTACGTAGGCAATGGGTTCATCCATCCAAACACAAAAAATGTATATAACCTTGTATATTCTCTTCTCATCTCTTCAATCATGTTTGCACAAATAAATTTTCACAAAACACCAACCTTACAACCAGTGTGAAAAGGGCTCCCTAGGAGTACCTAGGATGTTTTGGGTGCCTAACACCTTCCCATTGCATAACCAACCCCCTTACCCAGATCTTTGATTCTCTTTTACTAGTTTTTGTTAAAACTTTTAGGTTTTTGTTCGCTTTCTAACCATTCCTTTGGATAAATAGAAGTGCGGTGGTGACTCGACTTGTATGATTTACCTTGGATTTAGTCAATATCTCTAATGGTAACGAATACCCCGCTACAGAGAAGTGGCGACTCTGCTAGGGACATTTGCCTAGTGGGTTTTGCCTACTTTTCATATTTGTTGTATTGTGTGGTATATTGTTTTGTGACATATTTTTGAGCAATTTGGGATTACTATAATGTATGTAATGATTGATTTTCTTGATATTAATTCCTTGTGTGCTTGGTGATCTTTGTGAGATGAGTTCTATACCCGAACTCGAGTGCACTTAGGATAGGAGAATGGCGTAGTCTTGTTGACTTGTGTGAAGTTATTCCTTAGCAAGTTGACTTGCAAGTCCATTCACTTGGTGGAGGTCATGTTTGGACCAATAATGTCACACAAGTAGTTGTGGTTAGACATTACTCTTTCCAATATAGACCTTAGAAGCCAAGGACCTTAGTTTACCAAGCCCATCTTGGCCCATTCTTGGGATGTAGTGCGAAAGTCGTTCAAATGTAAGATTTGATACGATTGTTACGCGATACTACACTCATAAGAGTCTCTCTTGAGAATATTTTTGGAATACGAGTAGTCGTTTCTCCGATAATATCCGAAAGATGGGATGATGACTATGGGAACCTCTTGTGGAACATGTTTGGCAGGTTTAAACCCTAGTACACTCCCTTTGGGTGGTTCTTAACCGAGACTCCATGCTCGTGACTCGCAACAAACCCTTGATTCGTGGTTGATCCGTTCATGTATCCTTAATATCAATGGAACTTGGGTGTTGATAAGGTGTAAACCATAATCCACCAAAATGGATGATTGATATTAAGGATGATATGATCCATCCCATGACCTTTGTTTGGTGTGCTTTGCTTGATCCTTGAGTGTGATTGTTGCATTCATGCATTCATGCATCCATTTGCATCCATATCATCAATAATGAAGAAAATTTTCAAGGAACTTAAGGGGTCTGTTTGCAAATTTTCAGACATGGAAAGACAAAGAAGGAATACAAAGAAGTACAGTTTCAGACAACCAGATTTGAAAGAGTTAAGGAATTTGACATCCTATGTACTAGATCCCTTGGGTTTCAAGGCTAGTTTTGGGAAGCTTCTTCCTCTTCTGACTACTCAGGTGGATGAAGGATTGTTGAGTGTATTGGTGCAGTTTTATGATCCATTGTACCCTTTCTTCACATTTCCGGATTTTCAGCTTTTGCCCACGCTTGAGGAGTATGCCTATCTTATGGGCATACCTATTCTAGACCAGTTGTCGTTCAATGGCTTGGAGAGTATTCCTACTTCTCGAGAGATTTGTTGATTTGTTGCACATAGATGAGTCTCTAGTTGGTGCTCATCTGACTACCAAAGGTGGAATTCAAGGTCTCCCTTCTGAGTTCCTCATTGCTCAGCTATTTTGTATGGGAAGGCCATGAGTGAGGACGCCTTTGAGGCCATGTTTGTACTTCTCATCTATGGGTTAGCGTTATTCCCTAACATCGACAAGTTTGTGGATGTGAACGCTATTAGGATTTTTTATACTCTTAATCCCGTTCCGACTCTGTTGGGTGACACTTATTTTTCTTTGCATATGAGGAATGCAAAGGGTGGTGGTGTCGTTATGTGTTGTTTGCCTCTGTTGTATAAGTGGTTTATTTCTCACTTACCGCAGACGGTCGCCTTCAAGGAGAACAAGGGATGTCTACAGTGGTCCAAGAGACTCATGTCTCTCACTAATGATGATATCTCTTGGTACAACCGTGTGTATGATGGTGTGCAGATTATCGACTCTTGTGGTGAATTCTCCAATGTACCTCTTCTTGGTACATGTGGTGGGATTAACTACAACCCTATTTTGGCACGTCGTCAGCTTGGGTTCCCCCTAAAGGATAAACCTAATAACATTCTGTTAGAGGGTGTGTTCTTTCAGGAGGGTAAAGATCCCCAAGGCTTGAAGGGCAGAATGGTCCGCGCTTGGCGCAAGATTCATAGGAAAGGAAGGAAAGAGTTGGGTCCTAAGAATTATGTTGCTATGGAGCCTTACACTGCTTGGGTTAGGAAGAGAGCGTCTGAGTATCTCATGCCTTACGAGTATCTAAGACCTACACCTTTGGTTATGGCTGGGCCTTCAACCCTCCCTGACCAAGGAGTAGAGGAGTTGAGAGACGAAGACCGATCACGTGCTTGGATCCGTGAAAGAGAGGAGTTGCTTCAGCAGATCAAGGAGAAGGATGCTTTGATAGAATTCCTCGAACATCAGGTTATTGATGATCCTGATGATACATGGACTTCTCTACTTCCTCAGTCTTCCAGGTTTTGGAAAAGGAAGTACGACCGACTCGCCAAGAAGAAGGCATATATGGAGGAAGCATACGAGAGAGAGGTGAAGAGGCTTCGTGCATCGTATCTTCCTGTGTCTAGAGCTTTGGATGATTGCTTCTAGGGATCCATAAGATGTTTATTTCCCTTCTCTCTTGTATTATATTTGGTTACCAAAACTGTACTTCTTTGGTGTAAAAGTGTTTCTAGATATTATTTGATGAGATATTTCCATATGTGATAAATGTTTAATACTCCCAAATAGAACCCTAAAGTTCCTTTGAAATAAAAAGAAAAAACAAATCATGTGCACAAGCATTGCATGCATCATGTGCATAAGCAGGTTTTGTTCCTGGCTTCTTGTCCTGTGGTCTAACTCTGTGTTCTTCATTTATTTTGAAGACAAGCTGACTCACCGGTACTACACCAGAGCCAACATTTCAAGACTGATGGATCATTTGGAACAAGAGAACCGCGAGCTAAAAGAGGAAGTGGCCAGATTAAGTGCCTTGATGGAGTGATTCATGGCTGCCCAGAGCCAGTCTTCTCCGACACCTTCAACTCCTCCCCAGAGGACAATTATCTCTGAGATTGTCTCCTCAACTGTGCCCGCAACCAATGCACACTTTGCTCCAACGGCCATGCCATCCGGTTTCTCGTGGGGGATGCCTCCCAATTTCATGCCCGAGGGTCCTGCTCCCACCTTTGCTTCTATGCCGGCATCTAGCCCGGTCCTTGCCGTTCCTCCTCCTGTCATGCATACTCTGCCCAGAGTAAACGACACCATTTATCATTCTGAGCCGTCTGAGAGACCAGATGTCTATGAGAAGATGGACGCCATGAACGATCAATTTCTTGAGCTTCGCAAGGAGTTGAAAACTCTCAGAGGAAAGGATCTTTTTGGCAAGTCTGCTGCCGAACTCTGCTTAGTTCCTAATGTGAAGATCCCTGTGAAATTCAAGGTCCCTGACTTTGAGAAATACAAGGGAAATACTTGCCCTCTCAGCCACCTGGTCATGTATGCTAGGAAAATGTCAACTCAGACCGACAATGACCAATTGCTCATCCACTACTTTCAGGAAAGTCTGTCCGGTGCTGTTCTGTGTTGGTACATGGGTTTAGACAGTGCGAACATCCGATCCTTCAACGATCTTGGCGAGGCCTTCGTCAAGCAATACAAGTACAATGTGGATATGGCTCCCGATAGGGATCAATTGAGGGACATGTCCCAGAAGGACAAGGAAACATTCAAAGAATACGCTCAGAGGTGGCGAGAGGTAGCAACACAGATCGTGCCCCCACTAGAAGAGAAAGAGATTACTAAGATATTTTTGAAGACCTTGAGTTCTTTTTATTATGAGCGGATGATTGCTAGCGCTCCTTTCGACTTCACCGAGATGGTGAATATGGGAATGCGTCTAGAAGAAGGGGTTAGAGAAGGACGTCTGACGAGAAAAGAAGGCTCTTCTGCCAAACCTTATGGGGCGTTTGCGAAGAAGAAAGATGGAGAGGCACATGTTGTGACCTCCCATATGAAACCAAGAAGAACCTCTGTGAGGAGGAAGATCGTGCGTCCCGCTGGTAACCAGCACCAGGTGGCTCATATAACACCCTTCTTCAGAGATAATCAGCAGTACCAGCAACATAACAACAATTAGCAACCACATCCGTAATATCAACATCAACAACACCATCCGCAACAGCAGGCCTACCAGCCTCGAAACAGTAATCAAACCAGCCCGAGTTACGAGAAGAAAAGGGTCACCTTCGATCCTATTCCGATGACGTATGCAGAGTTATATCCCTCTTTGATAGTGAGGAAGTTGATTACTCCACGAGACCCATCGGCTATACCTACTAACCCTCAGTGGTGGTATAAGCCCGAATTACATTGTGTTTACCATTCCGATGCTCCCGGCCACGACGTGGAGAATTGCTACCCTTTGAAGACCAAAGTCCAAGACCTTGTGAGGTGTGGCATTCTGTGTTTTGAGGACGTAAGTCCTAACGTGAAGAATAATCCATTGCCCGAGCATGGGAAATCCGTCAACATGGTCCAGGGCTGCCCTGGCAAGTACAAAGTCAAATACGTCAGTCACATTCGACAATCTCTGGTCGAGATGCATCATTTGCTATGTGATTATAGTCATTATGAGCATGGTGCGCTGATCAAAGAGGTTGTCGCCAGGTGCGCTGATCACACAAAAATTTACGTATTTTTGACTTCGAGTTCACATGCATTCTAGTTGTTTTATTATAATTTTATTGTGTTATTGCTATGTTTTTCTTTGTTTACAGGTTTTTACTTTAATCGGAGCCCCGATCAAGAAAAGGAGTGAAGAAGGGCTAAAAACCCTAAAATTCAGCATTTTGTGCTTATGGCCTACCCCATGGCGGGCGCCACAGACCAAGCCACGGCGTGTCCAAGTCCAACTTCCTCAACTCCCACGTTTCCCGACTTCATCCACTAAGGCGCCCCACTTTGTGCTTGTGGCAGGCGCCATGGCCTTGTGGCGGGCGCCACAAGAAGGAAACGGTTTCCTCTATTTTCAAGTTGAAGGGAATCCAAGTCAATTCCACCTTTTTTATTTGCTTATAAATAGAAACGCGAATTCAGTTTTACAATCATCCAAACTTAGAGAAGACGAAGATCTAAACTTAGAGTAGAGGCAAACTCAGAAGCAACTTTGTTTCACTTAGGCATATATTCAGTATTTTATAGTGGTAATCGCTTCGCATTGGAGTGTTACCACAATTGTGTCATCAAGTCTGTGATAGAGTCTGTAATCGAGTTTGGAGCACTTTGGAAGGAAGTTAATCCTGCCGCCATTTTCTTTTCCGCATTGCAATTTACTCAGCCCTCCGATTGGAGCAGGTTTTTATTACTCACTTTTACTTTATTTATTTCCCGCACTCGCTTTACTTTATTTAATTCCCGCACTCGCTTTACTTTATTTATTTCCCGCACTCGCTTTACTTTATTTATTTCCCACACTCGCTTTACTTTATTTATTTCCCGCACTCGCTTTTACTTTATTTATTTCCTCGCACTCGCTTTAAATTATTTATTTCCTCGCACTCGCTTTAAATTATTTACTTTTCGCACTCGCACTACTTTTATTTATTTTAATTCACTTTTACTTTACCATGTCTAACTAAATCTAAAAGGTTATAATGTAAGGATCGTAATTAAACCATTAATCCGTACAATTGCTCGTAGAAACACTTAAAGGGCTATTGTAACTTTCAACTTAAGTTTTCCCGCACTTCAATTCCGTTGGGTAAGATCGAAAGTCGTCCAACGTCTTTATAAACTTAATTGTTTTTAACTATTTCAAAAACAGCGAAAGCGCTTTGTTTAGTTCATTAGGAGTTTTTAACATCAAGAAGAAAAGAGATTTTAAAACTATTTTCGGACGCGTTTATAAGTTTAGAGTCTGGTTCGTGAGAACCTCTTTTGGTTAAGAAATCCAGGTTATAATACTTTTCAACTTAGTCAGGATACTATATTTCTTAAAAATAGGTTTACTACTCTAACGCAATGCGCGCCTTTTTATAAGTGACAATAAGAGGGTTTGATTAGGGAGTACGACTCGGTACTGAATACGCGAAAGCGACAGTTCCTGTTTAATTAGTTCTTTTCAAAGTAGGAAACATTGCCCATAAGTAGTTCTATTAGCAAGTACTTGGATTGTCAATTGATTACGTGAATTACATTCGACCCTGTCTTTATTAATTATATTCTATTTCAATACTTTACTTTTTATTGCACACTACAAAACACTTATTTTGACCGCCTTTGATAAACACCATAATGACAGATAACGATAGATTGACACTTGGTCTCTATGGATACGATAATCTTTTATATTACTCTGACGCGTTCGTATACTTGCGAACATCAAGTTTTCCAACGCATCAAGTTTTTGGCGCCTTAGCCGGGGACCAATTTCGTCAAATTTCATTTTCTTGTTGTTATATTGTTTAGACTTAGGTTATTTCCCGCCGGTCGATGCGAAGAACTCGCAGTACCGGAAGTTTAAGCTTAGTAAACCCTCTGGCGGAACCTGAACGTTACGCTCGCGCACGTTTATTCTTTCATAGAATTAAGAGAGCTATGGCCGAAGATCAAAACCAAAGACCTCTTAAGGACTTAGCTCAACCATCTAACGAAGAACCTAGTTCTAGTATAGTAAACCCATTCATCCCAGCTAATAATTTTGAACTTAAACCATCCCTAATGCAACTAGTGCAACAGAGACAATTCGCGGGTCTTGCTACCGAGAACCCTAACCAGCATTTAAAAATATTTCTTCAATTAGCAGATACTTTTAAAACCAATGGAGCTTCTCCTGAGGCAATACGTTTAAGATTATTTCCTTTTTCCCTCAGAGATAAAGCCCTATCATGGTTAGATTCCCTTCCACCCAATTCCATTACGACTTGGGATAACCTTAGAAGAGTTTTTCTTGCTAGATATTTTCCCCCGAGTAAGACCGCCGTTCGTCGAAACCATATAACTAGATTTACCCAAAACCATGGAGAATCGCTGTTCGAAGCTTGGGAGAGATATAAAGAGTTGTTACGAGCATGCCCACATCATGGTTTAGAAAACTGGTTAATCATTCAAACCTTCTATAATGGACTTCATTATAACACAAAGATGACCATCGACGCTGCCGCAGGCGGTGCTCTGATGAACAAACCTTATCCTGAAGCTAGTGCCCTCATCGAAGACATGGCTCAAAACCATCAATCATGGGGAGTCGAACGAGCGACAGTTGAGAAAAAAGAAGCCCAAGGAGGAGTGCATGAACTAAGCTCTATAAACATGATGCAGGCTAAAATGGACGCATTAGCCCTTAAGGTCGAGCATATGTGCATAAACCCGAATACTGTAGCCGCAATTTCGTCGGATTGTGAGATATGTGGAACCCAAGGACACCAATCCGCCGAATGCAGTCTATTGAACGAAACCCACTCCGAGCAAGTGAACTACACCCAAGGGAACCCATATTCAAATACCTATAACCCTGGATGGAGGAATCACCCGAACTTCTCCTATAAAAACAATAACCCTATCCAAAATAATGCACCTCCGAGACCTAGTTATCAAGCCCCTAGATCAAATCAACCTATGCAACCTGTACCACCAAAGCCGAGCCTTGAGAAAATTATGGAAAATTTTATCACCGCTCAAACCCAACAAAACAAGGAGTTCATGAATTAAAACATTCATGTTAACGAATTGATTACTCAGTTAGGAACCAAGGTTGACCAAATAGTTACTGATACCAAGATGCTTGAAACCCAGATCTCTCAGGTAGCTTTAAACCAAGCCCCTCAGACTACACCTGGAGGACAATTCCCTGGACAACCTCAACAAAATCCGAGAGGACAAGCCAATGCCATTACCCTAAGAAGTGGGAACGCTTATGATGAGCCACCAAACCCAAGATTAAGTGAACCCGAAACTTCTAAGGAATGTACCAAACCCCCAGACGAAGTAAAGGAACCAGAGGAATCTGAAAACCAGGAAGGTCGAGATAAAGGAGAAGATCCTAAAGATAAAATTTACGTACCGCCCCCACCATATAAACCACCTATACCATATCCCCAAAGACTCAAACAAACCCAGATCAATAAACAGTATCAAAAGTTTATTAAAGTTATAGAAAAACTTCATGTAGAAATCCCTTTCATAGAAGCCATCACCCAAATACCTTCTTATGCAAAGTTTCTGAAAGACATCCTTACCAACAAACATAGACTTGACGATCCGAAGCCTTTGGAATGTAATGCTATTTCAGAGGACAAATTAGCAAAGAAAGATAAAGATCCTGGAAATTTCTCCATTCCTTGCCTTTTGGGTAATCATGTCATCGATAAAGCTTTTCTAGACTTAGGAGCTAGTGTGAGTTTAATGCCTTTAGCGGTTTGTGAGAGGTTAAACTTAGGAGAATTACAACCCAGTAAGATGTCACTTCAGTTAGCCGATAGATCTGTCAAATATCCGATAGGCACTTTAGAAGATGTTCCTGTTGGGATAGGTCAGTTATTTATCCCTATTGATTTTGTCGTCATGGACATCAAAGAGGACAATGATATACCAATTCTTCTAGGTAGACCATTCTTATCGACTACAGGAGCCATAATAGATGTCAAGAAAGGAATGTTGACATTTGAGGTAGGTGACGAGAAAATAGAATTTATACTTTCAAAATTTCTTATGGCACCTGTGATGGGAGACTCGTGTTATGCCTTAGATATCATTGATGAATGTGTTAGAGAATTAGAACAAAAAGAAATTATAAAAACAATCAAGTTACCATCAACCCCCGTAAAGGAAGATGATGACTTTAAAGAACCTTACATCGATGATAACCTTTACGAATGTTTATCCCTTACTCCAGATCCTATGCCTTGCCCTAAAAACCAACGTTAGAACTTAAGGAACTGCCTAAGAACCTGAGATATGAGTTCCTCGATGAAAAGATGAACCACCCAGTTATAGTCAGTGCTACCTTGAGCCAAGAGGAAACAAACCAACTTTTAGACGTTTTACGAAGATATCCCTCAGCCTTAGGATATAATATCTCTGACCTGAAAGGTATAAGTCCATTTGTATGCATGCATCGGATTTCGCTCGAAGAAGATTCAAAACCCTCTATGGAGCATCAGAGAAGAATAAACCCTATAATGAGTGATGTTGTTAAGAAGGAAGTTCTTAAGTTACTTGAGGCAGGTATAATCTATCAGATCTCGGATAGTAAGTGGGTGAGCTCTGTGCATGTAGTACCTAAAAAGGGAGGCATCACAGTCGTGCAAAACGATAAAGGCGAACACGTAGCAAAACGTTTAGAAGGAGGATGGCGGATGTGTATAGATTATAGAAAATTAAATAAAGCAACTAGGAAGGATCATTTTCCTTTACCATTCATAGACCAGATGTTGGAGCGTCTAGCCAGACACTCTTACTTCTGTTATTTAGATGGATACTCTGGATTCTTCCAAATACCTATTCACCCAGAAGATCAAGAAAAAACTACCTTTACATGCCCCTATGGAACCTTTGCCTACAGACGAATGCCTTTCGGCCTCTGTAACGCCCCATCTACTTTCCAACGCTGCATGATGTCAATCTTTGCAGATTACCTAGATGGTATCATGGAAGTGTTTATGGACGATTTCTCGGTTTGCGGATTCAATTTTCACAATTGCCTTGCTAACCTTGAGAAAATCCTGGAGAGATGCGTGGAGGTGAACCTCGTGCTAAATTGGGAAAAATGTCATTTCATGGTGACCGAAGGAATAGTTTTAGGACATATAGTTTCTGAAAAAGGTATAGAGGTAGATAAAGCTAAAATAGAAGTTATAGAAAACCTAAAACCACCAAAAACCATCAGAGAAGTCCGAAGCTTTCTTGGACACGCTGGATTCTACCGGCGTTTTATTAAGGACTTCTCCAAAATAACTAAACCTTTAACTGGAATTTTAATGAAAGATGCTGAATTCATGTTCGACGAAAAATGTAATGACACATTTAATCTCTTAAAGCAAGCATTAATCTCTGCACCCATTATGAAACCGCCCGATTGGTCGGAACCTTTTGAGATAATGTGCGATGCTAGTGATTATGCAGTTGGAGCCGTTCTAGGACAAAGGAAAGATAAAAAATTACATGCCATTTATTATGCCAGTAGAACCCTAGATGTTGCCCAACTTAATTACGCAACAACCGAAAAAGAATTACTCGCTGTAGTTTTCGCTATAGACAAATTTAGATCTTATCTAGTAGGAGCAAAAATTATTGTTTACACCGATCATACTGCCATTCGTTACCTATTAAGTAAAAAAGATGCCAAGCCCAGGTTACTCCGATGGATTCTATTACTACAAGAGTTTGATTTAGACATAAGAGATAAAAAAAGGCACTAAAAATGTAGTAGCCGATCACCTTTCTAGGCTAGAACATCTAAAACCTGAACTATGACCCATAAATGATGATTTCGCCTATGATAGACTGATCGCTAAAGTAGAAAACATTGAAGACAATAACCTAGATCCGTTTGAGCATTCCCAAAATTCCTTAGCAATAAATAACGTACCCTGGTATGTAGATTTCGTTAATTACCTAGCTGCTGATATAGTACCCCCTGATCTTGACTACCACCGCAAGAAGAAACGTCCACGATGTGAGAAACTTCTATTGGGACGAACCGCTCCTTTTCAAAAGGGGTAAAGATGGCATTTTTCGCCGTTGCGTTCCAGAAGAAGAGGTAAATAATATTATCGAGCATTGTCATTCTGCACCTTATGGTGGACATGCGAGCACCTCCAAGACATACGCCAAGATTCTTCAAGCTGGCCTATTCTGGCCTACCATGTGGCGTGATGTCTATGCTTTCATTGTCAAGTGTGATAGATGCCAACGCACTGGAAACATTTCAAGACGTGATGAAATGCCTCTAAGAAACATTCAGGAAGTAGAACACTTTGACGTATGGGGTATAGATTTCATGGGACCTTTTCCACCATCCTTAGGAAATAGGTATATCTTAGTAGCTGTAGACTATGTGTCTAAGTGGATTGAAGCTATAGCTGCACCCACAAACGACACTAGGGTAGTAATCAAACTATTTAAAAACTATATATTCCCTAGATTTGGAACACCACGTTTAGTCATAAGCGATGTAGGATCACACTTTATATCGAGAATATTTGACAAACTTTTAAGAAAATAAGGAGTTAGGCATATAGTAGCAACACCGTACCACCCACAAACTAGTGGCCAAGTAGAAGTATCTAATAGGGAGATAAAACAAATCCTAGAGAAAACTGTTTCTATTTCTAGGAGAGACTGGTCTCAGAAGCTTCAAGAAGCGTTATGGGCCTATAGAACCGCTTTCAAAACCCCTATAGGAACTACCCCTTACCAACTAGTTTTTGGAAAATCATGTCACTTACCATTCGAATTAGAGCATAAAGCCTACTGGGCCATTAAAACTTTGAATTTAGACTACCTAGCCGCTGGAGAAAAGCGTACCCTGGACATTCATAAATTAGAAGAACTTAGGCAATCTGCCTACGAGAATGCAAAAATATATAAAGAGAGGACAAAAGCCTATCATGACAAAAGAATAGTAAAGAAAAACTTCAATGTAGGAGATTCTGTTCTCCTTTTCAACACTAGGTTACGACTCTTCCCTGGAAAGCTACGTTCAAGATGGACTGGTCCTTTCGAAGTATCCAAGATTCTGACATCCGGAGCTGTAGAAATCAAGAACGATACCTATAGTCCATTCATTGTAAATGGACAAAGACTGAAGCTCTATGAAGGAGGAGACATTCCAGCATACTACTCGAGCCACACCCTAATTGATCCACCGATTCATACTACTACAGGTGTATAAATTCTAACCATCGAGCTAATGACGTTAAACAAGCGATGCGTGGGAGGCAACCCATGGTTTTTCTTTTCATTTTACTTTTTTCGCATTTATTTACATTTATTTTTATTTTTCTTTTATTTTATCTTATTTTGCATTGAGACTAAAGTTTGAATGGTTTGTATTTTCAGGATCACTTTCCTAACTTTTACAAGATGCAGGGTTTTGATGACATGCATGTTGCCTATAGAGACAATGCTCAAAGGGAGCGCTACATTGCTTTATACCAGCGCCCTATGGCACCCACACGTTACCCTGATCAGCATTGTATGGAGGCACTGGGTATCGAGCCTAGTATCCGATTCCTTAGCCACCAGCTCCACTGGGACGAATTTGTTGATGACTTGAGTAACACATATAGGAACCTGACTTTGGAGTTTCTGAGTTCATTCGACTACGACCCATATTCTGGACCAGATGGGTATGCTGCTTTCAGGCTCTTTGGAGTTCAGTACTCCTTCATCCAGAAAGAGTTCGTCGACTTATTAGGTTTCCAGACTACTCCTGATGCTATCCCGGAGACACCTTTGGGATATTTCCTGGGTAAGGAAGTGGAGAAGTTTTTGAGTGATATATCAGGTGGCGGAAGCCAGGATCCATCTACACAGTTATCTTATGTCATACATAACCCAGCCTTCAAATATTTTCAGATGATGTTAGCACATTCCTTCCTGGAAAGACCGGATGCAGAGACACTACTAAGTGAATAGGAGATCTTCCTATTATTTTGCGCATCCCAGTCTCGCCCAGTAGCATGTGGGAAATTTTTAGTGAATAATCTCAGCGGTATCTCTAGATCCACCGAAGGAGTCATCCATGTTGGTGGAATCATCAAACAGATTGCAGTCGCTTTGGGTCTGTCTTGCAAGCTGTTGCATCTTCGGACCTACTGTGGATATACTACCATGGACATCGATTTCTGTTTGACCAGAGGTTTGATGAGGAGAGCCTCTTTCCACCCATGTCAGTTCTGACTGCTAGTCGACAGCGAGGCCATCCATTACTTCACATTGCCAGACCCTATGATGACCAGTGTGCATGATCCAGTGAATTGGAGTTATGCTCTAGAGGGCCAGGGAGAGACCGTTGAGGAGCCGAGATCGCCCCTAGTTGCTGAATACACACCTGCACCACCATCTCCTAGAATCACTGTTCTCTCTAATAATCATTCATTGCAAACACCTGACATACGCACCCAGATTGCTGAGTGTCGTAGAGAGATTGCAGAGCTTAGACGGGAAGTGGCGGACCTGACTTTACAGATAGGAGTGTCTGATCTCCATGTTACTGAAGCCGATTGTCTATATCAGGAGATCGCAGAGCTCAGGAAGGAGATAGCCGTGCTCCGTGGATCCACTCAGGCAGACGACACCCCTAATACCTGATTTCACCATTTCATTTCACTTTATTTCTCTTTCATATATTTATCGTATTTGCATTACTCATTTTACATTATCGCATTTGGATATTATATAAACTACTACTATACATTAGTATTTCTATTTTTATCTATATATGTTTTATATTTTATTTGCATTTTAATTATTTATTTATTTATATTTAATTTCTGTTTTTGTTTTTTGTTTCAGTTTCACTTTTTATTTTTCGTTTTTACTTTTCTAAAATTATGCAAGTCAAAGAAACTAGGAGAATCACAAGACAAATGCTATCCAGACCCCTCAAAGCCAAAAGACAAGCGAAGCCCAAACCAAAGGACCAAAATCTGGCCCAGCCAGATTTTGCCTTGTGGCGCCCGCCATAGGACCTGTGGTGCCCGCCATAGCGTCTATAAATGGTCGGGGGAGACCTACTCTCTACCATCCAGCAACAAATGACGGATAATATGAACTTCATGCAACAATCACAGCGGAGGACAGACAGGTCCTACGACACTGTCCTACAGTCCCTGCAAGTGATCACCGATATGCAAGCCCGTCAACAACAATACCACCAGAGACACATGGCACTAATTGAAGCCACCCAAGGTTCCATTATTGGTAACCTTCGAGAGGTGAGGACCGCTCAGGATGCCCTGCAGACGAGGATGGATCAGAGAGACCGTCGTCGTACCCGATCCCGTCGTCCACGTCAGGATGGCGAGGGCACTAGTGGTCAGCAATAGGTTGCCAGGTAACTCTTCCCTTATCTTATTTCGAAACATTGGGGACAATGTTCGATTTAAGTGTGGGAGGAGCAGTTATCATTTTCCTTTTATTTTCAGTTTTATTTGCTGTTTTTAGACTGTTTATTTCCATTTAGTTGTTTAATTTCCCTTTCAGTTGTTTATTTTGCTTTTTAGTATAATGCATGAGTCTGACGAGTCACCAAATATAGTAGATCCTTAGTACAATCCTACCTCCCCATACCTTTAGCCCCACCAAATTTTTTTTGCAAAAGAAAATAGTGTTATTTCGAAAGTTTTCAGGTTTTAAGGACATGTTTTGAGTAAGGATGCGGTGACTTGGGAGAACTTTGCGAAACATCAGTATCTGTTTTAGCACCATAAGCTTCGTAAATATAGGAATCATTCCCGAAACCCCATATACCATGGCCTCAATCATCATTTCCGTATAAGTCCTTAATAGTTTATCTCAGCAGTCAGCTCCGGCCTACGCATCCTCTACGTAGGGGACCGATGCAAATAAGTGAATGATCCAGAAAAACAAAAAAAGATAAAAGAAAGCAAAAAGGCAACTCTGGTATAGGTGACCCTCACAAAGTCATTTAAACCAAAGAATTGTAAAAAAAAATTGCTACAAAAAAGAAAAAGAAAAAGAAAAGCAGTACTCACTGCTAATTGGTTCAGAGGTATCTGGCACTGAACTCGGTAGGACGGATTACGATCCGATCCCCCACAACTACAGTTGGGTCCAATAAAAGGGTTTACACATATTTATGTGCCAGAAATCCCAAGCTCTGATCATAATCACTAACAGGCCACTCTACTATGAAACATGTACGGATAACGGGCTTAATGTGATTGCGCATGAATGAAAAGGACACAAAAAGAGATGAAGAGGCAGGCCTAGGTATTGTGGGATAATATGGGTTGGTTAATATAAGAATGAAGTTTATGTCCGTATTTGCGTATTAGTGTCATCATGATACCCTTAGTTCACTCGGTTAGTACCTATCACTACATCCCTACTTGAACTTAGAATTTTTACCTGAAGCACTCATTTACACGAATTTTCTTTTATGAGCTTTTCAATGTTTTGCTTGAGGACAAGCAAAGGTTTAAGTGTGGGAGAGTTTGATCACACTAAAATTTACGTATTTTTGACTCCGATTTCACATGCATTCTAGTTGTTTTATTATCATTTTATTGTGTTATTGCTATGTTTTTCTTTGTTTACAGGTTTTTACTTAAATCGGAGCCCCGATCGAGAAAAGGAGTGAAAAAGGGCTAAAAACCCTAAAATTCAGCATTTTGTGCTTATGGCCTACCCCATGGCGGGCGCCACAGACCAAGCCACGGCGTGTCCAAGTCCAACTTCCTCAACTCCCATGTTTCCCCACTTCATCCACTAAGGCGCCCCACTTTGTGCTTGTGGCGGGCGCCATAGCCTTGTGGCGGGCGCCACAAGAAGGAAACGGTTTCCTCTATTTTAAAGTTGAAGGGCATCCAAGTCAATTCCACCTTTTTTATTTGCTTATAAATAGAAACGCGAATTATGTTTTACAATCATCCAAACTTAGAGCAGACGAAGATCCAAACTTAGAGCAGAGGCAAACTCAGAAGCAACTTTGTTTCACTTAGGCATATATTCAGTATTTTATTGTGGTAATCGCTTCGCATTGGAGTGTTACCACAATTGTGTCATCAAGTCCGTGATAGAGTCTGTAATCGAGTTTGGAGAACTTTGGAAGGAAGTTAATCCTGCCGCCATTTTCTTTTCCGCATTGCAATTTACTCAACCCTCCGATTGGAGAAGGTTTTTATTACTCGCTTTTACTTTATTTATTTCCCGCACTCGCTTTACTTTATTTATTTCCCGCACACGCTTTACTTTATTTATTTCCCGCACTCGCTTTACTTTATTTATTTCCCGCACTCGCTTTAGTTTATTTATTTCCCGCACTCGCTTTTACTTTATTTATTTCCTCGCACTCGCTTTAAATTATTTATTTCCTCGCACTCGCTTTAAATTATTTACTTTCCGCACTCGCCCTACTTTTATTTATTTTAATGCACTTTTACTTTACCATGTCTAACTAAATCTAAAAGGTTAGAATGTAAGGATCGTAATTAAACCAGTAAACCGTACAATTGCTCGTAGAAACACTTAAAGGGCTATTGTAACTTTCAACTTAAGTTTTCCCGCACTTCAATTCCGTTGGGTAAGATCGAAAGCCGTCCAACGTCTTTATAAACTTAATTGTTTTTAACTATTTCAAAAACAGCGAAAGCGCTTTGTTTAGTTCATTAGGAGTTTTTAACATCAAGAAGAAAAGAGATTTTAAAACTATTTTCGGGCGCTTTTATAAGTTTAGAGTCTGGTTCTTGAGAACCTCTTTTGGTTAAGAAATCCAGGTTATAATACTTTTCAACTTAGTCAAGATACTATATTTCTTAAAAATAGGTTTACTACTCTAACGCAATGCGCGCCTTTTTATAAGTGACAATAAGAGGGTTTGATTAGGGAGTACAACTCGGTTCTGAATACGCGAAAGCGACAGTTCCTGTTAAATTAGTTCTTTTCAAAGTAGGAAACATTGCCCATAAGTAGTTCTATTAGCAAGTACTTGGATTATCAATTGATTACGTGAATTACATTCGACCCTGTCTTTATTAATTATATTCTATTTCAATACTTTACTTTTTATTGCACACTACAAAACACTTATTTTGACCGCCTTTGATAAACACCATAACGACAGATAACGATAGATTGACACTTGGTCTCTGTGGATACGATAATCTTTTATATTACTCTGACGCATTCGTATACTTGCGAACATCAAGTTTTCCAACGCATCATGCGCAAAGATGTTCAAGAAATGCTGGATGAAGGAGTTATTGAGATCCTTCAAAACAGAAATGTTGACGAAGATGCTGATGAGGTCAACGTAATTTCCCCAGTATTCCGGATCCCCGAACCTGTTATCATCAAGTATGATGGTAGCAAGCAAAAGGTTTCTCCCGCATTAACCATCAAGCCAGCCGGACCAGTACCATACTCTTCTGAAAAGGCGGTCCCCTATCGCTACAATGCTATCGCGGTAGAAAATGGGAGAGAGGTGTCCTTGCCATCCTCATCTGTTGTTAACATTACTGATGTTAGTGGTTTAACCCGCAACGTTCGTGTATTTTCAGCACCTTCAAAGCCTCAAGCTAATACTGATTCTGTTGAACGTCCGATTGGGAATGTTGAGAGCACCCCGAATCCGGCATTTGTTTTTAAGCCCTCCTCTACATTGAGAACTTCTGCTTCTGATGGCCCAAGTGGCAATACGAAAGAAGACTGCGATGAGATGCTGAAGCTCACCAAAAGGAGCGAGTACAATGTTGTAGACCAGCTTCTACAAACGTCATCCAGGATATCTGTGTTATCATTGCTTTTGAATTCAGAACCACACTAAGAGGCTCTGCAGAAGATTTTGGATGTGGCATACGTAGATCACGATGTCCCAATAGAACAATTCGATAGCATTGTTGCAAACATCACTGCTTGTAACAACTTAAGCTTTTGTGACTCTAATATCCCCGAAGAGGGAAGAGACCACAACTTGGCATTACATATATCTATGGGTTGCAGAGATGACGCCATGTCCAATGTGCTGGTGGACACTGGGTCATCATTAAATGTATTACCAAAATCCACTCTCTCGAAGTTGTCATATCAAGGGCCTCCCATGAGGCAGAGTGGAGTAGTTGTGAAAGCTTTCGATGGGTCTCGCAAAACTGTGATTGGGGAAGTTGATCTCCCAGTCAAGATCGGACCAAGTGATTTCCAGATTACCTTCCAGGTTATGGACATTCACCCATCGTATAGCTCTCTCCTAGGCAGACCATGGATTTACGAAGCAGGCCCGTGACATCCACCCTACACCAGAAACTGAAATTTGTGAAGAATAAGAAGCTGGTGGTGGTAGGGGGAGAAAAGGCTCTCCTGGTTAGCCATTTGTCTTCCTTCTCATATATAGATGCTGAGGATGAAGTTGGAACTCCTTTCGAAGCTTTATCTATTGCTGAACCTATCGAGAAGAGAACTCATTCATTCGCTTCCTACAAAGATGCAAAGTTGGCCATTGAGCGTGGTACAACTGCTGGATTAGGGAAAATGATTGAGCTAGAAGACAACAAGTCTCGGGCTGGCATAGGTTATTCATCTGGGATTTCTAATATGCAAGGGCTGTTCAAGAGTGGAGGGTTCATCCACACTTGTTAAGACGAAGAGGCTGCCGCCATTCTGGAAGAGGACGAAGAGGATTCTGGAAACTTCGTCATCCCTGAGGGAATCTGCAATAATTGGGTCGCTATGGATATTCCAACAGTTATCCATAAGTCAAAGTAATGTTCATCGTGTTTAAAAACCCCTCCCCCCATGCCAAAAGGAGGAGTGATGATATTGTTGGCGCATAAATACAATAATATTTTCATTCAATAGATTCATGTTAAAAGTTTGTTTTTCCAATTATTTTCCCTTTTCGCTTTTGCATGAAATTGGTGATCACATAAAACCTAAAAAATAGATTAAAATCAATCTTTTCATCTGCATAATGATTTGCCTTGTTTGAATTCTAAAGCTTTTCATATCCAAAATCATTATGCAGGTTAATCAAACCCATTGAACATAATGACCCAACACCATCTCCCAACTTTGAATTCCCTGTATTTGAGGCGGAAGAAGATGATGTTGAAGAGATTCCTGACGAGATTACCCGTCTACTTGAGCATGAAGAGAAGATCACTCAGCCGCATCTTGAGAATCTGGAAACAGTCAACTTGGGGTCTGAAGATTGTGTGTGAGAGGTGAAGATTGGGGCACTCCTGGAAGAGTCTGTTAAGAAGGGGTTGATTGAATTGCTACGAGAATACGTCGATGTCTTTGCCTGGTCATATGAAGACATGCCTGGTCTCGATACAGATATCGTGCAACATTTCCAACCTTTGAAGCTTGAGTGCGTTCCTGTGAAGCAGAAGCTCAGAAGAACTCATCCTGATATGGCAGTGAAGATCAAAGAGGAAGTTCAGAAGCAAATTGATGCGGGGTTTCTGGTGACTTCTACATATCCTCAATGGGTGGCCAATATTGTGCCCGTACCTAAGAAAGATGGAAAAGTCCGGATGTGTGTGGACTATAGAGACTTGAATAAAGCTAGTCCAAAAGATGATTTTCCTCTACCACATATTGATATGTTGGTAGATAATACAGCTAAATTCAATGTCTTCTCATTTATGGACGGATTTTCCGGATATAATCAGATCAAGATGGCACCCGAGGATATGGAGAAGACAACATTCATCACACCTTGGGGAACATTCTGTTATCGAGTGATGCCTTTCGGTTTGAAGAACGCCGGAGCCACGTATCAACGAGCTATGACCACCTTGTTTCATGATATGATGCACAAGGAAATCGAGGTATATGTTGACGATATGATCGCTAAGTCAAGAACGGAGGTTGGACATGTAGAGCACCTGTTGAAGCTTTTTCAGCGTTTGAGGAAGTACAAGCTCCGTCTGAATCCCAACAAGTGCATCTTTGGAGTCCGTTTCGGCAAGTTATTGGGCTTTATTGTTAGTGAAAGAGGTATTAAGGTTGATCCTGCAAAGGTCAAAGCAATACAAGAGATGCCTGCACCCAAAACTGAGAAGCAAGTCCGAGGTTTTCTTGGCTGCTTGAATTATATTTCCAGATTCATATCCCACATGACTGCCACATGTGCGCCGATATTCAAACTCCTCCGGAAAGATCAGTCCCATGATTAGACCGAGGATTGCCAGAATGCTTTCGACAGTATTAAAGAGTATATGTCTGAGCCTCTGATTCTGTCTCCGCCCGTGGAAGGAAGACCATTGATTATGTATCTGACTGTTCTTGAAGACTCAATGGGTTGTGTCCTTGGTCAGCAGGATGAAACAGGGAAGAAATCATATGCTATTTACTACCTGAGCAAGAAGATCACCGATTGTGAGTTCCGATATTCCATGCTTGAGAAAACATGTTGTGCTTTAGCTTGGGCTGCTAAGCGCCTACGCCAGTACATGTTGAATCATACGACTTGGTTAATATCCAGAATGGATCCAATCAAGTATATCTTCGAGAAGCATGCTTTAACAGGGAGGATTTCCCGTTGGCAGATGTTGTTATCTGAGTATGATATTGAGTATCGAGCTCAGAAGGCTATTAAAGGTAGTATCTTGGCTGACCACTTGGCACATCAGCCGATTGAGGATTATCAGTCAGTTCAGTATGACTTCCCAGGTGAGGAGATTCTGTATCTGAAGATGAAAGATTGCGATGAACCTACGCTCGATGAAGGGCCAGAGCCTGGTTCCAGATGGAGTATGGTGTTTGATGGCGCTGTAAATCAATATGGAAATGGTATTGGGGCAGTGATTGTTACTCCTCAGGACACACATATTCCTTTTACAGCAAGGCTAACTTTCAAATGCACGAATAATATGGCTGAGTATGAAGCATGTATTATGGGATTGGAGGAGTGCATTGATCTAAGGATCAAGCATCTTGATGTATACGGTGATTCGGCCCTCGTTGTTAATCAGATTAAGGGTGAATGGGAAACGAATCAGCCTGGACTCATTCCATATAGGGATTTTGAGAGGAGGATTTCAACATTCTTTACTGAGGTTGACTTCCATCATATTCCTCGAGATGAGAATCGGATGGCAGACGCTCTTGCTACGCTTGCTTCAATGATTGTGGTTAGACTTTGGAATGAAGTTTCCAATATCACTGTGATACGCTTGGATAGACCAGCTCATGTATTTGCGGTTGAAGAAGTGAAGGATGATAAGCCATGGTATTATGATATCAAGTGTTTCCTTCAGAACCAGACTTACCCGCCTAGGGCATATGTGAAAGACAGGAAGACTCTGAGGAGATTATCTGGCAGTTTCTACCTCAATGGCGATGAGCTTTATAAGAGAAATTTTGACATGGTTCTGCTCAGATGCGTGGATAGACACGAAGCAGACCTGTTGATGACTAAGGTCCATGAGGGTTCATTTGGTACTCATTCCAATGGACATGCCATGGCTAGAAAGATGTTGAGAGCAGGCTACTATTGGCTGACAATGGAGTCTGACTGCTGTGAATATGTGAAGAAATGCCATAAGTGTCAGATTTATGCGGATAAGATTCATATTCCCCCAACGCTTCTGAATGTGATTTCATCACCATGGCCCTTCTCCATGTGTGTAATCGACATGATTGGCATGATAGAGCCAAAAGCGTCTAATGGACACAGATTTATTCTCGTAGCAATTGACTACTTCACCAAGTGGGTTGAAGCGGCGTCATATGAAAATGTGACAAGGCAGGTAGTCGTGAAGTTTATCAGGAATCACCTCATATGCCGTTATGGTGTGCCAGATAAGATCATTACTGATAATGGATCTAACTTGAACAACAAAATGATGAAAGAACTGTGTAGTGAGTTCAAGATTGCGCATCATAATTCCTCTTCTTATAGACCCAAGATGAATGGGGCGGTTGAAGCTGCTAATAAGAATATCAAGAAAATTATCCAAAAGATGGTTGTCACATACAAAGATTGGTATGAGATGCTGCCATTTGCTTTACACGGATATCGCACATCTGTCCGCACTTCAACAGGGGCAACCCCTTTCTCTCTTGTTTATGGCATGGAGGTTGTACTCCCAGTAGAGGTGGAGATCCCATCAATGAGAGTCTTGATGGAAGCCAAGTTGACTGATGCTGAATGGGTTCAGAGTCGTTATGACCAGCTGAATTTGATTGAAGAGAAGAGATTGACTGCCATGTGCCATGGTCAATTATATCAGCAAAGGATGAAGAAAGCTTTTGATAAGAAGGTCAAGCCCCGTGTGTTCCGAGAAGGTGACCTTGTGCTCAAGAAAGTCTTGTCTTTCGTGCCCGATTCCAGGGGCAAGTGGACTCCAAACTATGAAGGCCCATATGTTGTTAAAAGAGCCTTTTCAGGCGGTGCTTTGATACTTCCAACTAAGGATGGGAAGGATTTCACTCGTCCTGTGAATTCAGATGCAGTCAAGAAATACTTCGCCTAAAAATAAAAACAGAATAGCTCGTTAAGTTGAAGACCCGAAAGGGCGGCTTAGGCAAAAATGAGCGTCTCGGTGGATTGAAAACCCGAAAGGGTGATCCAGGCAAAAGTTAGAGACATAAAAAAAATGAATATATATATATATATATATATATATATATATAATATATATTATATATATATATATATATAATAATATATATATATCCCGCTATATTGAGTACCTCATCTTGGGGCAATCTAGGCAAAAAATAGGGATTTGGCAAGTAACTGCATCCTGATAAGACTTTGTTCTACAACCGTCATCCGTCAGAGATTCTTGCTCATTCGTCATCAACCAAAGCTTCAAATACATCGGATTCAGAATTGGTGGAGAAATGGTCATTATGTTCAATGTAGCCCTTTTTTTCCAATATATATCACCAATTTCAAATTTGTAAAGATCTATGGAGTCTTGCCATTTGCAGACTATCATTCCATCAAATAAATTTGAGCCTCTTATCCAATTATTTGCACTCTTATTTGTTTCTATTCAACAAATGTTTTACATGTTTTAATTGAAAAAATATCATTGTTTTGAATAATCGAATTTTGTATAATTTGTTTTTAAACAAAGTGAACATTCACAAATGACGAAAGGATACTTAGGAGATCTTCAGTGCTCTCCCAAGGATGGTATGATCCCCAACAGAGTAAGACTTTTGTTCATATTCTACCATGTCCTTTTGTGGTTTTTTCTACCGTGTAGAGTGCGCGGTAAGATATTCACCCCTCTTTCCTCTCCAGCAGGTGTGACCTTTGGTAGTACGGTATTTGGTGGTTGTTCCCCAGTTCCCTTCACCTCCTCGGATTAATTCCCCAGTAGAGTTGCTTATGCGACAGAGTTTATCTGTACAATAACTCCTTTCCCCAGCTGGAATGACTGATGTTCATCCCCCTGCAGAGATCTTTGCTTCCTGGTATCTCTTGCCCTCATCAGATTGGGTATTCTCCGGTGAACCTGGCTTTCTCTCTCAAGATGTAGTACCGGATGTTTGTATCCTTTGGGGTTGTTTGTGTTAGAAATGTTTGTTTGTCAACATTCATCATACATAAACCACGCATGTGTGCATATATTATTTCAAACATTCAGATATTCATGATTGCATTCTTTGCCATATATCTTTGTTTGTTATCCCTGCTAGTGGGTAATACGCTTCCCAAGCAGATGTCGGTGTCTGATCTCCCCATATAGAGTCAGCCCCTTAAGCAAAAAGTGTTTATCTTTCCTTTTATATTCCCCATCGGGTTATATCCTAGTGGATAATGGTTATTTATGTTCCTTCCCAACATATGTTGGGATAAACTTCCCTATTGAGTTATATCCTCACTGGGACGAGTCTTGATTCAGTTTTCCTCTTTAGTTTGATCTTAGATTGGCCTTTTGTGACTGTTTCCTGCGCTTCCCTGTGGAAAATGAATAATTGCTCAATAATTAGTAATCATCCATCTTATCCCCGGCGGAATCCGTGGTTTTCTACCCAGTATCCGATAGATGTAATCCCCTCCTTGACGATTATCATTATCCAATAGTCGGTGTTGATATTCCCTCTTTCTTTTGGATAATTGCTCTGATTATGCAGTTTATCCCCGGCAAGTCATCTTTCATATGCCGATTTCCGGTGATGTTCATTGCTCCCCTTGAATGGTCGTCATTATATACCTAGTTTCGGTATCCCGATGCCTTTCTCTCTCGGTCGATTTATCCTTTATTAACCCAATAACCGGTTGTGGATAATCTTCCATGCGAGTATCTTATCTATGTTCTGACGGTAATAGATAATATATCTCATGCACTCTTTGGTCGAATCCTTTTTGTTCTTCCCCAGTTGAGTAAGATTCGTATCCCTTTTTAGGAATCGAATGTCCATCCCATAATCGAGTTTGCTTTTAGCCCTCTTTTGGATGATGAGTGTCTTGGTAATATTCCCCAATTCACGTTTTGGTTGATCACCTATTATATGCCCAGTAACCGGCATCCCTGGTGTTCCCTCCTTTTGCTCCCTATTATGACTTATTGTCCGCTGTGGAGTGAGAATCCCTGAGTTGAAATATACCTTTTAGGTCTTCCTCAGACGTTTTGGATGTTTGATATCTCTCACCCTTATACCGGTATTAGATATTCATTCTCCCGGAGCATGTTCTTCCCTCACCCTTATACCGGTGGGATTACATGATCTCTTTGAGCTTATTACCCAGTAACCGGTAATACCTCATATGTTATTTCCTCACTTGAGTCCGGATTATTATCCGAAGTATCCGTTACGGATAACTTTGTTGTATTGGCATATTCCCCAATACGTGCATCTTCGAGTCAGCTCGAGTCTTTCCATTGATTTATTTCATGGATTCTCTCCGTGTCTCTCAGCAAGTTTCAAGTCGTGACCTGCTCACGCGTTTTTATCCCTTTACTACCCGGTAGAATCTCTGCCCATAGAATGAATTATTCATAGGGATTGTCGTTTTCCTCCTGATCTTTGCCTTTGTGGACGCATATCCCCATAGAGTTTTACCATTTGCATACATACATTTGCATCATGAGGTCTCTTAGGGACCAAAATTCGTCTCTTTGTTATTATTTAAGGCCATTCTACCCCGTTGAGACGAAGATTTTAACCTTCACTTCTCCGGCTAGAATGACCTTAAATAGGGGCATCTGTAAGACCCCAATTTTGTCCCTAAGATCCCTCATGGCATCATAACATTGCATTTGCATTGCCTCAAGGATCATAGGCATCTTGGTTCCCTTTGCCTTTGGGTGGGATCCCTTGTGAGTGGTTTGAGATCACCAAGAATGCTTGAATTGTATATCATTGTTTTTCTCATCTTTGTTTACTAACCAAAAGCACAAAAATATGTCACTAACATCTTTTTTTTGTAGCTTGAGCAATCACAAGGTCAAGAGCTTCAAGGAGATCCTTTGTGCAAAGATATGGCCAAGGGAAGATGATAGCAGGCATGGTAATGGTTCCCAAAGCTCTCATCCATCAAATATGCCTCCCTAGCATCTCAACTAATCATTTTGATCAAAGCATGTCAAAGGGTCTGAGGTTTGTTCCCCAAAAAAACCCTAATTCATCTGTGCACCACAATGCCTTGCTCTTGAAGCAACCTCAGCCCCTGATCAAATACAATCAGGGGAAGTTCATTAATTCATCATTTCATGCATATTTGAACTTATTTGAGTGTCCTCAATCATCAATTCATCAAGATATGAGTCATGGACTGGAGAAGTTGATCAGTCAAATCATCTGACTATTTTGAAGTGCACTAAGACCTAACTTTTTATGTGTTGGTCAAATGGAGATGATTCCAAAAGAAAAAATGTTCTTAAGGACAATATGAACAACTTTCATGTTCATCAAAAATTGATTTAAAGCTTGGAAGGTCATCTCCCATTCCAAGACATTATAGGTCATTTTGACTGAAACCCTAATTTTGGGTCAACTTCCCAAGGACATAACTCATTCATTTTTTATGATTTTGAGGTGGGATTAAATGAATTGGAAAGCTTAATATGTCCACTTCATATGTTATGTTAAACAAAATTTCAAAATCTCAAAGGAAGTACATGTGATAATGCAAGACATTATAGGTCCTTTTGGACCAAATGCATTGAAAGGCAAAAAAGTCCAACTTCAAGTGCCCATGACTCTTTCATCAAAAATCCAAGTGATGTAAAATTTAAGTCCATTTTGATTGTCTTGAAGAGATATACAACTTTAATGTTGGAGGTTCTTTCATTTGGGGCTTGCATCAAACTAACAAAAGGGCTTGAACATTGGCCAAATTTAGAAACTTTGCCTTTACATGTTTTGCACCTTGCACTTTAAACTCAAAATTCACCAATTTCCACACTTCAAATGGATTTTTGCCCAACATAACAATTGATCCTCACATCAAAACCTTTCCAACATTTACTCACATGCTCATGTTTGGATTTGGAAAATGGCATTTTCGAAGAGGAGAAGTTTTTGGTTCAATTATGCATAACACCTCAAAATTCCATGCACAAGCAATTCCCATTCAGATTACACGTCCATTTCACTTTGGTTTGATTTCAGATTGCATTTGGCATTGCATTTGGGCCTTTTGAGTGATCATGCAAGCCCATGCAATGAATGTCCAATTACATGCACACGGATTGAATCACACTTGCCTTGCCATTCCATCTATAAATAGAAGCTCTATTCCATTCAAATTTTATCCATGAATCAACCTGAAATGCTGCTGAACTGAAAACCTAACCTCTCACCAAAGAAGTTATTTCACTTTTCTTCAAATTTTTCATATCTAAAATTCAACTACATCTGGTTGAATCTTTGGATCTAAAGCTTCTACACCTTCATCCTTTAGTCCATTGCACTTCTGTTTTGCCAAAGGAAGCAGGCTCAAATCTCCAGAATCCAAGGTTGCTCTTCAACTGGTTTTTTCTTCGAAACTCATCATCTATTGATCTATTTGCTTGGATTTTGTATTAGCTGAAGTCCTCTCAATAAAGGCATCATTACTGTGCATTTAATTTTTGAAATCCATCAAGTTCTCATGAACATCACAGAATTTCCATCTCTGATTTCTCTCAATATAGAGAACTAGAGTGGAATTGAGTGATACAGGGGTGATTTACATCATCCCAGCTTTCCAATGATGTATGGATCGTGTATTTTGGTTAAGCTTTTGAAACCTGCAAATGTCACCGGATTCTGGCTTCTCATCGGAGAAGAAGGTGGCTCTGATGGCCGTTCCTTTCCCAGATTGATTATGAGCCACACGATGCGTTTTCCAGATTTGATCCTAGCGCTCCAATGTTATGACTTTTATTTAATTTCCATGTGGCTCATTTGACTGGAGTGTTTGGTGCACGCGCATGCCATAGCCGTTTGATGATCCAGCTCAATTAATGAGCTTAGATCTAACGCGTGTGGATTTTCCATATTTTCCAATTTCTAATTTTATTTTCTTTATTTCCTTTTATTTCAAAAATTCATATCTTCTTCATTTTAAATCCAAAAATTATGGGATTTATTTAAGATTTTAGTTCAATTAGGTTATTTTTGTTCATTTTTAATTGATTAAAAATAGTTTCTGACTTTTAAAAATGCTGAAATTTTTTGTCAAACTTTGTTTGACCTTGTTGAACTTGGGATAAATCACTTGGACCTTTCAAGGTTGATTTGAAGGGATTTTGAAGTTTGACCTTTCTTTTATTTTTAATTCAAGTTTATTTTAATATTAAAAATTCCAAAAATATTTTGCTTATTGTTTAACCTCCAATCTTCATCTCATTTCTGATTTCTCATTGTTTGACTTTGACTTTCAATGTCATTTGGTCAATTCACATGGATTGGTACATTTTTATTTCACCTTATGCATTTTAATCTTTCCATTTCCTATTCCATTTTTCATCACTTTCTTCTTCTTCCTTTTTCTTTTTGATCAATGAGTTGAAGGTTGATAAGTTAGCATTGATTAGGGAGACTTAACCTTCCTTGATTCAAATCTAATTCATCTTGATCAATTGATCAAGTGAATGGCTTTGCATTAAGGATAGGTTGTTTCCTAAATCATGCAAAAGACTTAAACCAATACAAGATCAATTCTCTTCTTCTTTTTGGCATGGCAAGTTGTTGGATCTTGGTTCACTAATCAAGACTTCTAACTTGTGTTGTTGCCTACATTATTATTGACCGGCCTCAGATAGTTGTGACTTCTACATAAGTCCAATTACGATTGCTTAACATAGCGCTAAATGTTTCCTTATGGCACACTAACTATTGACCACTAACAATTAACATTTACTTTATGCACTTTACTCTTATGCAATTTATCATTATTGCACATCTTATTCATTTGCTTTTTCCTTTGCTCATTGGAGCACATGTTTATGTTAATGCCATTTGCCTTTTGCTCACTTGAGCACATAATTGTGTATATACTATTGTGCTTGTGTTTTGTTTTGATTTTTGTGAACCAAATGCAAAGAATTAGACAAAATGGACTTAGACTTTAGGACCTTACCAGAGCAAATGGAATTTGAAGAGCAACTAGGCATTGGGCCTTTAGAGTGCTATAAAAGTCAAAGAGCAACTAAGCATTGGGCCTTTAGAATGCTTAATATTGAAGATGACATTGATAGGACCATATTCTAAATTCCCTCTTGTCCATTCTTTGATTGTATTATAGAACTTTTTGATGTGTGTTTTCTTATGCTATGAGTTCCAACTTGAGCTTAATTGAGGAACCATTACCATGGGCTTCTAAGAGAGAGAGAGAGATCCAAGATGCATTGAGGAGTCTTTCCAAGAGTTCATTTGATTGTTGATTGCTTGAGTTTATGCTTGTGATTGCTTATTCCAAAGGATGGGAGCTACTTGGATCATCAATATGATCTCAAGAGAGGAACTCCATTGTGGTTTTGTTTCTTATTCCTTACCTTTTGCATTGCTTAGGACTTTAGCCCTTCTTCTTCTTCTCTCCACTCTAACCCAAGCCAAAACCTTTGTGCAAACATCTAACACTTGTTTTCAACATTAGAAACTTAAGCCTTATGCTTTTGATTCTCAAACTTTCCTTTCATAATACTTATTTTTGAATTGAATCTTTAAGTCTACTTTGACCATTTTGTATATACTTCTAATTGGTAAATATAACCCATTCAAATATATTTTTTGTGGTTTCAATGGCCACTTCCTTAATCAACTTTTCCATAACCTTTAGCTATTAGGTTTGAGTTATCATTGTGATAGATGTAATACTCACTTATATCCTTAGTGATGGACAATGAGTCTTCCATGCTTATTATAGGGTTAACCCCTCACTAGCATGTTGAAGCTATCCTCACATGGTGGATTTGTGGTTTTAGGTTGAGGTTTCTCCCTTGGATAACAAAAGACCTTAAGGCTTTTGGAGCAATCAATTCACCAACTCATTTTGAGATTTTTACCCCGAACTACGAGGTTTTGATCATGATCTTTTTTTAAGATGGTACGTAGGCAATGGGTTCATCCATCCAAACACAAAAAATGTAAATAAACTTGTATATTCTCTTCTCATCTCTTCAATCATGTTTGCACAAATAAATTTTCACAAAACACCAACCTTACAACCAGTGTGAAAAGGGCTCCCTATGAGTACCTAGGATGTTTTGGGTGCCTAACACCTTCGCATTGCATAACCAACCCCCTTACCCAGATCTCTGATTCTCTTTTACTAGTTTTTGTTAAAACTTTTAGGTTTTTGTTCGCTTTCTAACCACTCCTTTGGATAAATAGAAGTGCGGTGGCGACTCGACTTGTATGATTTACCTTGGATTTAGTCAATATCTCTAATGGTAACGAATACCCCGCTACACATACTTCTTGCTGGTTGATGCTTCATCTTTCGACAGACGTTCCTCACGGACTCCTTCTTCCAATCTTATCCCCATGTTTACCATTTCAGTAAAATCATTGGGGGAACTTGCGATCATGAGTTCATGATAAAATGAACTTAGCGTCTTCATGAAAATCTAGGTCATCTTCTTTTCCTCCAAAGTGGACTAATCTGAGCAGCCAACTCCCTCCATCTCTGGGCATATTCTTTGAATGTCTCCTTATCCTTCTGAGACATTGACCTCAATTGAGCTCTATCTGGAGCCACATCAATGTTGTATTTATAATGCTTGACAAATGCCTCGCCTAAGTGATTGAAAGTATGGATGCTAGCACTATCCAGACCCATGTACCATCTCAGGCAGCTTCAGTAAGACTATCCTGGAATACATAACAAGATGTCTCAACGGTCATGTATTCCCTTTGTATTTCTCAATGTCTGGGACCTTGAATTTCATCGGAATCTTGACGTTGGGAACCAAACAGAGTTCAGCAGCACTCTTTCCAAACAGGTCTTTTCCTCTCAGAGTCTTCAATTCCCTGCGTAATTCAAGAAACTGGTCCTTTATCTCATCCATCTTCTCATATACCTTTGGACCTTCAGATGGCTCAGAGTGGTAAATAGTTTCCTCAACACGAGGCAAAGTATGAACGATAGGAGGAGGCACTAACATGACCGGGCTAGATGTCGGCAGAGAAATAAAAGTGGGCGTATACCCTTCAGGCACAAAGTTTAGTGGCATTCCCCACGGGAACCCAGATGGCATAGTAGGAACAGACTGGCTAGCTGCCACAGGCATAGTTGATGAAGTAATCTCTGAGATGACAGTCCTCTAAGGGGGAGGAGTTGTAGGAGGCGAAGACAGATGGTTCTGAGAAACTATCACATATTCCATCAGCACCGTGAGTCTGGCGATCTCATCCTTCAACTCTCTATTCTCTTGCTCGAGGTGTTCCATTCTTCTAAAATGACTAGCTTGAGTGTTGTAATGGTGAGTCAGCTTGGCTGATACACAGAAGAAGAACTGATAAGACACCTAGCGGAAGAACCTTGTTATGCAAATGATGCATGAAATGCAATGTTTTTTATTATTTTTTAATTTCAAGGAATATATGAAGTCTTATTTTCAAATATAATAGTAATCAACAATAATAATTCAATTGACCAGAAAATCTCTTTTTATTCATAAAATTTTGGACGAACTACACTGAGTGCAATTTCAGAAACCAAAATACAAATACAAGAGAAAAAGAAACTATCAACCTAAGGATCCTTAGCAACTGCATCAAAAGATCTAGCCAAAGGAGTATATTACATGTGGATGCATCAAATCTCTGACTCAAAGGATATCTTCATCCGAGCCTTATCGAGGACAAGCTGGTCAACAACGTTCTTCCAAGCACCAGAAGCTGGAGGTATGCTAGAGGAAAATAAATCCTCTAGCTCTCTATGTCTCTTCACTGCATGATCCTCAAGAATCTCAATAAGCGCATCTTTGTCTTTTGACTCAAGCTGCAACTTCTCATGCTTTCGTCTCAAAGCATGGAACCGTTCTTCCCACAAGTCTATCTCTTGGTTCATCTTGGCAAGTGCGTTTTATAACTTCTCTATATCTTGGTTAGGGAGAGTTGATGGCTCAACCACAACCAAAGACATAGGTCTTTCACAAGCGTACGAAATCTTCAGCTCCAAAGCTCTCTTCATCACCCAAATCGTGCAAGCTTCCAAACCTACACATTTGCATGGACCCAGCTCGGATATTCCTTTCCTATGCACATTATGCCAAGCATGCACCATCTTTTTCTTCAAAAGTTAGGAATCTTTACCCTCCTGATAGAATAGACCCTCTAACTGAGTTTTATTAGGCTTATCTCTCAAGGAGAACCCAAGTTGATGACATGCCAATGCAGGGTTGTAGTTGATTCCTCCTTGCGTACCAATGAGAGGCACATTAGAGAACTCACCATAACTATCAATGATGTCCAAACTACCCAATGCAGAATCATACTAAAGAATATCATCATTAGTGAGAGACATAAGTCTCTGAGACCACTGTACACATTGCTTGTTCTCCAAAAAAGCATACGTCTGAGGCAAGTGTGAAATAAACCACTTGTACAGAAGAGGAACACAACACACAATAGTTCCACCGTTTTTTGAATTCCTTAATTTCAGAGAGAAATACATGTCACCCAACAGAGTAGGAACATGATTTTGGATTAAGAAGATTTTAATGGCGTTAACAACAACAAAACTGTCAATGTTTGGGAACAAGGCTAAACCATAGATGAGCAATACAAAGATAACTTTAAAAGCATCAATGCTACCGACCTTAGAAAAAACAGTAGCATTAACAATGAGGAACTCAGTAGTCAACCTAAGAATACCTCCTTTCTTCACCAAATGAGCATCAATCTCAGATTTCTTCAGATGAAGAGCTTCAGCTATGATATGAGATATGGGAATCTCCTCTAATCCACTGAAATGTACTTTGTCAGATACGGGTATACCCAAGAGATAGGCATACTCTTCTAACATAGGCATAAGCTGATAGTCAGGAAAGGTGAAGCACCGGTAGAGAGGATCATAAAACTGCACCAAAACACTTAGAAGTCCTTCAACCATATCAGTAGATAATACGGACAAGAGCTTACCATGACGTTGCTTGAAGTCCAAAGGATCTAATACAAAGGATGACAACTTCCTTAGTTCCTTCAAATATGGACATCTGAAATTGTACTTTTTAATGTTCCTTCCTCCATAATCCATGGTCTGAAAATATTTGCAAATAAGACCTTATTTTCCTTGAAATTTATCTTTCTGTGATGAATGTTATGATGCGCATGAATGCATGAATGCATCAATCACAAACAAGGGATCACACACAAGGCAAAAACAATCAAAGGTCAAGGGATAGATCAAGTCATCATCAAGATCAATCATCCATTTTGGTGGATTATGGTTTTCACCTTATCAACACCCAAGTTCCATTTATATTGATGAGACTTGATCGGATCAACCAAGAATCAAAGGGTTTGTTGCGAGTCACGAGCACGGAGTCAGGTTAAGAACCATCCCAAAGGAGTGTACTAAGGATAAAAAGCTATAGATCATATTCTAAAAAGTTCTCAGAGTCTTGATCCCATCTATCGGATATTATAGGTTAGGATGAATGACTCATCAACCCATAATATTCTCAAGAGAAACTCGTCTGAGTGTAGTATCGCGTAACAAATGTTATCAAGTCTACAGTTGAACAATCTTTGCACTACGTCCTAAATAGGCCAAGTTGCGTTAAATGGTCTAAGGTCCTCAGCTTCTCGAACCCCCAAATTAGAGAAAGTAATGCCTATCCACAAATAACTTGTGTGACATCAGTAACTCTAAAGAGGTCTCCACTGAGTAGATGGGTCTCAAGCCAACTTGTTAAGAACTACTCCACACAAGTTGAACATGACTATACCATCCTCTTATCTTAATTGCACTCAAGTCCGGGTTAGAACTTACCTCACCACTCAGAGATCACCAAGCACAACAGACAGATTATATCACACAAACAATGTATACAAACAAACAATCAAATATACAAATATATAAACATAAAAAGTAGGCTAAACCCACTGAGGACTACTGCCCAGTGGAGTCGCCACTTAATTTCTGTAGCGGTAAATTTGTGACCATCAAGCTATGGATAAAATTGACGTTAGTAAAACCAGATTCGCCACCATGCTTTTATTGTTTCCAAAGGAAAAGGTACGAACAAACCCCAAATATAAGAAGTTTTCAAATCAAAACTAATAAAATGTCAGAGATTACAAGTAAGGGGGTTGGTTACACAGAGGGAAGGTGTTAGCACCCAAAGTGTCCTAGGTACTCCTAGGGAGCCCTTTTTGTGTGCATATGATTTTGGGTATAAATGATGTTTGATAAAATATAGAGTGTGGGGATGAGAAAAGAATTCATTGATTATATTTTTGTGTTTGACAAGGTCTTTGGTCTTATGCCTACGTAAGGGATCAAAACCCCGTAGTTCGTGGTAAAAATTTCAAAGAAGTTGATGAATTGTTTTTAACAAAAAAAGTTTAACAAGAAAGGGGAACAAGAGGCCAAAGGTTTGAATGGGTTGTTAGTTCTTTTTGTCTTTTTAAATTTAAGTCAATATAGTTAAGTTTATTTACAAGTTTTATTTAAGAAAAAGTTTGAAAATTCAGTGGCATAAGGCCAAAGTTTATAATAATTAAAATGTGTCTAAGTTTGAACTCACAAGCATATAAAGTTTTTGAAAAGAGGGAGAGATTTTGAAATTAAATAAGTGGGAGGAGATGAAGAGACTATCCTAAGAAAAAAATTAAAAGTTAAGAGTTGAAAAGATCAGACCAATGGGATGCAATCCAACAGACAAGAATGTCATATAGAAACCCATTATCCTTTGGACTTTGACAAGTAATAAGCAATAAGAAATTAGCAATATCCAAGCATTATGTGAAAGTCAAGGCATCAAATAAAGATTATCATAATATCCAAGCAAGCAATCCAATAGCTAGCAGTCTTCAATGTCTTCCCATGTAGCAAATGAAATATCCCTTGATCAACTCAGAACAAAACATCATACATAAATAATAATAACGAAATAAGAAATCAAGCACAGAGACAAAGTAGAAGATGACTAAAAAAGATCCAAAGTCTTGTATCAGATGAAGGCACAACCAAAGATATCTCAGTCTCAGATGTTGGCATTGGCCAAGTCCTTTAGCATAGGGAGTGTTGCCTAGTTCTAAGTCCAAAAATTCATATCAAGTCCCAACAGTCCAACAAATGTTTTTTAGGGTTTTCGTTGTTATTAGGTGTTTTAGGTTCATAAGACCACAAGAAAAACAATAGCAAGAAAATAATATATATAATTACAAGATATGGCTCAAGTGAGCAAAGTGAAAAGGACTTGAAACGTAAACAAGTTGCATGAAATGTAAATGGCAATGAATGATAAAGGTAATTGAAATTTAAAATACATAAAGTATATGAATTGAAAGTAAAGCAATATTAATTAAGAAGTTAGTCAATGGTTAGTCAAATGTTAGTAATGAGTTTTAATTGATTAAGTCATTCTTTGGAGAACACTCAACCATTCATTCACAAGTATGAATATTTAAACCAAGACATCTTCCATGAGAAGGCCTCCAACTTGGATAATTCAACAAGTATGCCACTTATTCTCATGAAAGGAAAAAAGGTCATGTTTCCACATAATTCCGTGAAGAATGGGAGACTTACAATCTCACTTACTAGAATGTGATGCCTTGAGGGTCAAATTTAGCTATATGTTAAGCTATCGTAATTGGACTTATGTAGAAGTCGTAACTATCTGAGGTCGGGCAATAAAAATATAGGTGCTAATGCATGTTATGGATTTGGTACAAAGAACCAAACTCCTAAAACATACCACACACTATAAGAAATGAGGGAAGGACCTATCTCAGTCTGGCTCATGTTGATTCATCTAACACAGGGTCATTGATGAATTAACTAGTCATTAGACATGAAGAGATTTCATTGGTCAATGATGGATTGGGGGAAGAATATGGATGAAGATGAAGAGGGAAGGGGAAGTAGAAACACAAATTGATCATGAGAGAAATTTCATCTAATCAATACCATCCATTCATTTTGGGAGATGAAATGTACATTTCATCAATCCTCTAAATCCACTGGTTTTGATCAAACAAAAGTAAAATCAACCAGAACCAAGGCCCAAATTGAAAGTCAAACTTTATTAATCCATAAAACTGGCTCACCATAATTTTTAAACATTTAATCAATTAAAAAACAAATTAAAGGTGAATTAAAATGCATTTTAATATGGACAAAACCTAAAATCCCTTCAAAACACCAAATAAATGCCCAAGGGATTTACCCTAGGTCAAACAAGGTCAAAGGACTTTAGACAAAAAATTTCAAGATTTTTGGAAAGTCAGAAGTATCTTAAAATAATTAAAAATAAGTCCAAAAACATTTAATTCATGAAAAATATCAAAATTAATCTAAAAAATAACTTTAATTCAGAATATGAAAGTGAAATTTTTTTAAAGATTTTTAGTGAAAGTCCCATATTTTTTGGATTAAAAATAAAATTTTTATGAATTAAACTAAATAAATGGATTAAACAGAAAATCAGAAAATATAATAAAATTCAAAAAAACAAGGGCCATCAGATCTACCTCATTATTTAAGATGGCAGATCTGATGGCCACGCGCATCAAGTTCACCATAGACCAAAGTTAATGCGCAACACCAATGGTAATCAGAGCCAAGGGTCATGATTAAAACATTTTAAACAAATCAAATGGTTGGACACGCCACAACATCACCGGAGCTAGGGCTCTGGTCATCTTCTCCGGTGGACCTCATCGGACTGGTCTACCATTAACCACCACCAAAATAAAAAGTAAGAACATCATTTTAAAGGAAAAATGCTCAGGAGCTCAAATCTGGCCTTCATTTCTTCTAATTCCAAGTATATTCAAAGATACATGGATTTGAAATTTGAGGTGCACGACCTGAGTTGCTTCAATTTGACCTCAAAGCAAATCAATCTTGTTGCCTACATTGGTAGGACTTCAGGCAACCAATAATTAAAGAGAATGGTAAAGAATTGAGAGAGAATCGAAGGCTTGATGTTTTTGAAAATTTACCTTCGGGTAGCTATGATTTGGCTTGATTTTGATCTGAATTCACTTGGTTCTTCCTCCTCTTGCTTGCAGTGACCAATTGAGATGAAAACGGAAATGAATCCTTGGAGTTTGAATCTCAAAACAGAAGGTGAAATTCAAACTCGATTTCAAAGAAATCTTCAAGGAGTTCTATGGTGGAGGGTTCATAAATGGTTTGGAAATACTTGGGCAATGTGTATGTACTGATCTTGAGGTAATGCAATGGTATATATAGGCTACGGAATTCAGTTTTGCACCATTTTCAAATTTGGCCAAAAATAGTAACAATGGTGCATAGATGCATGGCCATTGATTTGGTCACAAACCATGATGTAATCCCACTCTAATTCATGCATGATAAATACTGAAATCACCACATGTAAGCATGCAAAGAGAAATGATCACTTGAATTCAAACCTTTACAAAACAAACCCAACAAAGGAACCATACGCAAGTCCCCCAATTCTTGTCCAAATGAAGTGATCTTAGACTTTTTTGAAATGTGACATCAAGGGGAACAACTTTGATGTTGAACAAATTTCCATTTGGATCTGGGATCATGATGCATTTTGAGGTGGAAGTTGGAGAAATCAAACATAGTTGAAAATTTTCTAAGTACAAAATCAAATGACCACTTCTTCCATCTTGAATAACTTTTTATATGAGCTCCAAATGAAAATGGTTTCTTCACCAAAGTTGTATCTATTTCATCCTTATTTAATTTGGTAACAAATTTGACATCATTTGGATTTGGAATGAGGGATTTATTCATTTTAGAAGTTTAGGAAAATTGCTTGTTCAATGGTAATGCCCCAAAATGACCTATAATGTTTCCTCTTGGCACATGCCCTTGAAAGTTGAATTTGACATTTTTCAAAGAATCAAATTTGGATAAGGGATCTCGAAATTAATCATGAAACTTGTATGGCCTCTATCGCATAAAAATTGAGCAAGTTATGGTCCTTGGAAGTTGACCTCCCAACTAGGGCACAGACAAAATGACCTATAATGTTTCACCATGAAAAATGACTTTCCAAGCAAAACTAGCTTTTGATGTCAACATGAAAGTTGTTTTTAATTTCATAAGGAGTAATGTTTATATTGGAACAATTTTCGTATGACAACAATTGTAGGATGTATGGTCTAGGAAACCCCAGTTTTGACCAGTTGACTTTCTCTGGTCAACCTCTTTGAACCAACTTGCAAACTTGAAGTTCTCTTGATCTTTGGGACTCATGGAGGATAATATATGCATAAGATGATTTATAATGAAGTATACCTTGATATATTTGACCAATTTTTGAAGAAACTTGCTGAGGAAGTCACACAAGATACCGAGATGAATTAGGGCTTCCAAGGCAAACAAGCTTCAAACTTTTGATGAATTCTTGATCAAAATGATAAATGAAGAACATGGGGATCCATATATGATGCTTATAACAATTGTGAATCTTTTCTTGATTGATATCTTGTCATGAGGGTATCAAACCCTAGGATTGAGCTTCATGAGGCACAGGTGGATGTACACACTACCTACAAAAGAAACAAAGCTACATATAGACATATTTTTGGCATTTTGGTTAGTAAACAAAGAAAAGAAAAGTAGGATACAACCAAATGTGCTCCGTGATCTCTCCCAATGCAAACCCAATGAATGAGTGGGTAAGAAGAATGCCAAGGTGTGATTCCAAAGCTAATACAAATGATGAGATAGCATGAGGGATCTTAGGGTCAAAATTGGGGTCTTAAAATGTTGGATCAAGGGTTTGTTTATTTTGATTAATAAATTTGGCTTATGAAACATGAATGCAAAGTAATCAACAAGAAATTAAATGGTCTCATTGTAAGGTAGCCCAAGAGAAAGCGTTGTGTGTGCAAAAGTGACTTATGCTAAACAAAGGATAATGGTTTTACAAACATATCCCCCTAAGGTGGTTCCATGATGCCATTCTTACAACGGGAATGTAAGTATAGATGAACCCCAAAGTTTGAAACAAAGTATCACAAAAGAGTAATGAAAAAGTCCTCCAAGCAAAGGTCCTAGGATGAGATCCTCTAAGTCCAAGTGGATTAAAGTGCAATGGATTGTTTTTGGTCTTAAAAGTTTATCATGTTTTTGTTGTTTTGAGGTGTATGATGGCAATAAGGTAAAGACAAGATAATAAACATGCATGATGAATTTTGTACAATGATAATGATAATGATGAGTATTTAAATGTAAATGACATAAAAGTAAATAACAAGGAAGTATAATAGTGATAATAATAACAAAAGGTTAGTAATAATCAAAAGTTAGTGAAGTTAGGTTAAGTTATGGACAAGGCATAATATTAACAAGATAATAGGGGGTTAGAATATGGTATAAACAAATGAATATAGAGTGTTCGTGGGTTAGTATAAACCAAAATGAAATATAATGTATCAGATGAAATCACAAGTTAACAAGTGCACAAGTAAGACTTCATCCATAAGTCAAATGACCAAAGTTATTTGAAGTAGGGGAAACCTATCAATGCTTCAAAGTACCATGGATGAACACTTGATAATCCAATGGTAGGTTTGAAGTATGGAAGGTTTTAATCAACCCTAAACCAAACAAGTCACGACCTATGTAGATTTCATTAGTCCATGAGTTCAAGACTCCATAAGTCCACCAAAAGTAACTCAAATGAAATAAAACAAGTCACCAATAAGTTTTAGATACAAAAATAATGGGAGTTTATGTTCAACATATTTTCAAAATAATAAAAATGAAATGGTTAAAAAAAATAAAACAAAATGGAAAAATAAATGAATAAAAATAACATAAGGGAAAAATAAATGAGGATTTGCACATGCTGGGGGTTGAACCCCTGACCTTGGGATCATGGGGGAACCAACCCCCTCTCCCACTAGGCCACAAGCTCGGTGGTCACAACGAAACACAACGAAACAATAAAATAACAAAATAATGTTTAAAAAGGATTTGCGCGTTAACCAACAAATCACAACAAGACATGGTTTTAATTCAAATTCAAAAAATGTGCGAAAGGGTCGTCTTCAACCTTCGACCAATCAAAATTAAACTCCAAAAAAACAAAATTTCAATCAGATTCAAGCATCAATATAGCTTGTATGATCAATAAAAGAATATTCTCCACACTCATGAGCCATTGATTGGCTCTGAGTGGGGAGTATTTCACCATGAATCTGATGAACACAGTTTACCTAGTTCAAAAATTAAATTCTAAATTTTAAGTAATCAAAGCTAGAAACTTAGGGAAAATGATCAGAGGATCATTTCAAGGGAGGTGGTAACTTGTTTGGATGATGGGGGTGGAGAAAACCACCTGATCAAAAGTAACTTAGGGAGGATTCGTGATGGTATGGCTCAGCTCAGATAAAGATTAGGGATGGGGAGTTAGGTGTTTGGAGAGTTTTAGTGAAGGTTAGTGAAGGTTTCTGGGTGGTGGTTTGGGATTAAAACTCTCTGAAACTCAAAACACGATGTTTTATTTTTGAAGCTCTAGGTGAAAAGTTCAGCAGGGGTTTGAGGGGCTTTGAAGCTTAGTTTTTTGATGGAACACCTTCACCTACTTATAGTGAAGGTGTGTGGATGGTTTTGGAGGGACAATGAAGTGGTTTGGTTCAAATTGGTCGGTGGCTCGAAGCATGCTTGGGATTGACTTGGGGGAACATGAAAATACTATGTTATGAGGTTGTTTGCACCATAGACAAGCTGGTTTTGGTCCCTTACATTGATTTGGAACAACCAAAGGAATTCAAATGGTCTGCTACAGAATTTGCTTTTTATCATTTTGGGCAAAAATCAGAATTTGCACATGGGATCGAATTTTCTGATTTGTGAGGTTTTGGCTTGCAAGTTGACCTTAAATCACACCATAATATCATATACACTGTGTTTGGAGACCATTGGAATCAGATTGAAAGCGTTTTACGACTTGGAGAATGGATTTGTAAAATCTGCCTGATGTGGTATGTCTTGCACATCCGGATGAACCTCCATATTTGAACCATGGCCAAATAAAATTGGCTCGTGAATTTTGTCTCAATTTTGGGCCATTTGTTCCTTGTCGTGATCTTGATTGAATGCAAAGAGAACCAGGTAAAAAGGGTTTATGGTTTAGAAATGGCAATGTGTCAAACTAGTGGTCATGACATGATTTTAGGGCTTGGTGGGCATGTTGGACCAGCTTGGCCAATATCAAAATTGAACCCCTTCCTCAATGAATTAGGTCTTGGACCTTGAAAAAAAATTAGAGAAGAAGTTATTTAGGACATTTGGCTATAAGTGGATTCAAAAATCTTGAAAAATGAGAAAGTTATGGTCTTTAGAACTTCCCATAGGCCATTCTTGCCAAAATGTGACCAACCAACATGACCTAATTTGGGGATTTTTTGATTTTTTGATTTCCAAGGCACCACGATGGATGTTTTGAGTTCAAATGATCATACCATGATGGTAAATGAGGTTTGGAACTTTGTGGAATGATTTTAGGTCAAATTGGTGGATGAATCAAGTCATAGAAAGTTGAAAAATCATGAACAAGCCAACTACTTGTAACATGGATTGAATGGATGTTTAAATGGTAAGTTTTGATTGTAATGGACATAAAATGATGTTGAATGAATGGTAGGGTGATTGTATGGTCCAAACTGAGCAAGGTCAATGGTTGAAGGACCCCTAAATTAGGGTTTCTTGAGCCACAAGTTTCATCAAGAACCAAAGCCAAATGGATTAGGGTTTGAGATGTAAGGATCAAATTTAGATGTTTAAAGGGTATGGGGCATGGAAAAACTTTGGATTTGAGGAGTCCTAAATTCCATCGTCAAGATCCATGGTGGATTAAGACTTTTACAAGCCAAGTGAGGGTTAAGAACTAGGGGTTTGGTCCTTGGGGACCAGATGAATCTTGAGACTTCTTCAAAGGGGACTCACCACCCAAATTGGATTTAGGGAATGATTGAGATGTCTTGAGTGATATTCCAAGCTTTATTGGATGCTTGAGGATGATATTAGGGTTAAGGTGGCTTGGGCACACCTCAACATGACCAGAGGATCTTAGGGCTTTGCAGATGAATCCCATGCCTTGGGCTTATGGATTATTATGGTCATCAAATACAAATGCATATGAGTTGATATGTATGGGATGTATGCTTAGGGTTTAAGGCTTAAGAAGATGATATGGGGTAGGTAAAATTTGAGGGTACGATAACTTCCCTTATTTAATCGTCTCGGACCTGAAGGTATGGATAACAACAACTTCCAATACATTCATGGTAGGAGGGGATTAAATACTATTAGGAGTAACCAAAAATTTTCTTTGCTGGGGATAATGGTGATATGAATTGATTTGTTGGGGATTATGCATGGTTATGATGAATATGCGTGCGATATGATGTATGCAACATAAGTAGCCTTTGATGTCAAAAACCTCAAGACGACAGAGGGAAGAAACTCCGTTGGGGAATGAGCATCTCGGAAAAAGAGAAAGGATGACTGCCTATAGCAACGACTGGGGAGAAAAAGAAGGTAATTCCTAGCAACGGATGGAACACCTAACTCTGGTGGGGAAATATAGATCCAGTGACGATTCCTAGCATCAGTCGGAATTCCTGACATCTACTGGGGATCGACCAAGTGAATTCAGTGATGATTCTTAGTGACAGCTAGAATACATGATTCAGTGGGGAATAACAACTAGGTTTAGTGAAGATTCCTAACAACAGCTGGAATACCTTACTTAGCTGGAGATAAAGAAGGTACGGTGGTGATCCTTAGTGATAGCTAGAATACCCAACTTATGGGGGGAAAGAAGTTGTTCAGTGACGATTCTCAACGACGGCAGGAATACCTGACTTGACTGGGGATAAACTTCTCAAGAAGTTACAGTGATGATTCTTAACAACGGCTAGAATGCTTAACTCTGCTGGGGAAAAATACAAAAGTTCAACAATGATTCCTAGCAACGGCTGGAATACCTAACATCTGTTGGGGAAAAGAGCACATCATCGACGATTCCTTATGAATATTGAAATACCTAACCCATGTTGGGGGAGAAAATTCAAAGATGGTTTCTATCCACGGTTATGAATACCTTACATGGCTTGGGGAATGAGCCCAAAATACCTCATGTCTAATAAAAGGGGAAAGTTCAGTGACGATTCTTAACAACGGCTAAGAATACCTGACTCTGCGGGGATGAATGAAAGTGTTGTGACTCTCTTGGGATAGAGAAGTATTGTGACGATTCCTTAGCAACAATTTAGAATATCTTACTCTTCTGAGAAAACCAGTTGAGAGAGAAAGTGACAGTTCAGTGAAGATTCCTAGAAATGGCTAAAAATACCCGACTCTGCTTGAGATAATATTTTGAGATTGAACATTGACTATATTGGGGAAAATCCCTAACAACGGTTGAGAAATTCCGGATTTTGATGAATCAACTGAGTATGGTTTTTCATAAGATACTTATGATATGATGTCATGTATGCAAGATGATGATGCATGTTTGGGTTGTTGCAGGGGAATCATGCAAATACAAGCTTTGCAAGTTGTGTCAAGTATGATCGGGCTTGAAAGTTTAGGGAAATGTGTTGAATTCCCGATACCGGAAAGTTAGAACTTTTGATATCCAAGCAGGCACTGGGTATAATGGTTTAGGATTTCCTTCGGGGAAGAATTTGATTTGCCAAGTCCACGGGACTGTGTGGCGCTTTTAGGCGGGGATACCAAACATGTTTCTGGTTACCTTTAGAAACTTATGAAAGAGGAGTAATTCGATGTTGTTTCCCGTTTTGTTGAAAAAGGTTGTTTTTACTCAATAAATTTTCGATGTGATATCATTTTTTTAGAAAATGTCACAGTTCACAATCAAAGTAGTAAAAATAAAATGTTGAGCATATATGGGGGAACTGATTTTATTGATATCTGGTCCCAAAATGCGTGATTTTGTACAAAAAATCAATTCCTAAAAGAGGTGACTGCGAAAAGAAATTGAAAAAAAACTATAATAGCAATGAAATATCTCATATTTCCACCAAATTCCAACTCTGTTATAGTCGTTATGCCTTTGGTCGTCCTTTGATCTTCCTTTCAGAAGGAGAGTGATTGGATTGACCTGTCGGGGAAGCCATTGGATTGACTCGTTGAAGAGTGAAGAAAAGATTCTTTGTGGGATGCAACCTCTCTCTTTTGTGAATCTCTAATTTTTGCCTAGACCTCCCTTTCGGATTTTTAGTCTACCGAGATACCCATTTTTGCATAAGTCGCCCTTTCGAGTTTTCAACTTATCGGGCTTTCTTTTTTTTTCTTCTCAAGTGTAGTATTTTTGACTGCATCGGCATTCACGAGGGATGGAAGATCTTCACCATCGATAGTTGCAAGGATTAAGGCTCCTCCATAGAAGACCTTTCTTACAACGTATGGGCCTTCATAATTCAGCGTCCATTTTCTCCTTGGGTCGGTGTGAATGGGAAGAATTTTCTTCAATACAAGGTCTCCGACCTCGAGGATCCGGGGGAATACTTTCTTGTCGTGTGCCCTCTTGATGCACTTTTGGTAAAGTTGGCCATGGCAAATGGCTGCTAAGTGCTTCTCGTCAATGAGGTTCAGCCTGTCAAATCGTGCTTGCACCCATTCGGCTTCATCAAGCTTGACATCGGTCAAAACCCTTAAAGAAGGAAACTCTACTTCAAGAGGCAGGACCACATCCATGCCATATACGACAGAGAATGGAGTTTGCCATGTAGAAGTACACACTGAGGTACGATAACCATGTAACACAAACGGAAGCATTTTGTGCCAATCCTTGTAGGTTTCCATTATCTTTTGCACGATCTTCTTAATGTTTTTGTTAGCTGCCTCAACAATGTCATTCATTTTATTATTGAGGTTAGATCCATTATCTGTAGTGATCTTGTTGGGACCCCATAACGGAAAATGATTTCTTTTTTTATGAACCGAGCCACCACTTGTCTCGTAACGTTGGCGTATGAGACCGCTTCCATCCATTTTATGAAATAGTCAATGGTTACAAGGATGAAGAGGTTCCCATTAGAGGCAATTGGCTTTATGCGTCCGATTACATCAATGTCCCACATGGTAAAAGGCCAAGGTGATGTTAGGACATTGAGTGACATTGGTGGCACATGGATCTTATTGGCGTATATCTGGAATTTGTGGCATGTTTGGATGTGGCGGTGACAGTAAACCTACATAGTCCTCCAATAATAATTGGCCCTCAAGATCTTTTTCAACATGATGTGTCCACTGGCTTGCGTCCCAAAGGATCCTTCATGGATTTCCATTATAATTTGGTTTGCTTCTTGCTTGTTCATACATATTAGCAAAACCAAATCATAATTTCTCTTGTATAATACCCCTCTACTTAAGAAGAACTTGGAAGACAATTTTCAAAGATATTTCTTGTCGGTGATGGATGCGTCCTTAGGGTATTCTTGGTTCTCTAGAAATCTCATGATGTCATAAAACCAAGGATGACCGTTGGCTTCGTCTTCGGCCGCCAAAAGGTAAGCATGCTCGTCCAAGTAGTTGAGGTGAAAGGATGGTGCTTCATTCTTCCACTTGACCTTAAACATGGATGGCAAAGTTGCCAATGCGTCGGCCAGCTGATTCTCCTCTCGAGGAATGTGGTGGAGTGTAATTTCATCAAAGTAAGGGATTAGTTTCAGGACATGCTTCTTGTAAGGGATGATCTTGTGATCTCTATTGTCCCAATCTCCTTTGACATGGCTCATAACCAAGGTTGAATCTCCATAGACTTCAAGAATTATGATCCTAAGATCAATCGCAGCTTCAATGCCAAAGATACAAGCCTTGTACTCCGCCATACTATTTGTACATTTGAAACACAACCTCACGGTGAAAGGGAGGTGGAAACCAGTTGGGGAGGTGACGACTGCCCCAATGCCACTACCATGAGCGTTAGAAGCTCCATCGAATACCAATGTCCATTGGGATCCAGGCTCTAGTCCTTCCTCGGGGCCAGGGATGTTGCAATATCTGATGAGCATGATGTTCTCATCGGGGAATTCGAAACGCATAGATTGGTAGTCTTCCAAGGGCTAATGTGCGAGATAGGCACACAATACACTCCCTTTGATGGCCTTTTGAGTGACATGTTGGATGTCGTACTCGGTTAAATCCATTTGCCAACGGGCTACTCTACCGGTTAGAGCGGGCTTCTCAAAGATGTATTTGACAGGGTCCATCTTGGAGATTAACCATATGGTGTGAGTGAGCATGTAGTGCCTTAAGCGTTTAGCAGACCAAGCTAATGCACATCAAGTCTTTTCAAGCATCGAATGTCTACTCTCGCAATCGGTTAACTTCTTGCTTAAGTAGTATATTGCATGTTCCTTTCTTCCAATCTCATCATGTTGGCTGAAGGCACATCCCATAGATGCTTCAAGGACTACTAAGTACATCATTAAAGGTATGTCAGGCACAAGAGGCATCAGAATCAGAGGTTCTTATAAGTACTCCTTAATCTTCTCGAAGGCGTTTTGACAATTGTCGTTCTGATTGACAGATTGATCCTTACGAAGTAATTTGAAGATCGGATCACTGTCGACGTTCTCTAATCCAAAGGGCATGACCTTGTAGAAAAAAGTTCCTCATGGGGTGATGAAAGTAATTTTCTCCATGTCGTACGGAGCCATTCTGATTTGGTTGTACCCGGAGAAGCCATCCATAAAGGACATGACACATAATTGGGCGATGTTGTCCACTAGCACATCAATGTGAGGCAGTGTGAAGTCTTCTTTGGGACTTGCTCTATTCAAATCTCTGTAGTCTACAGACATACGTACTTTTCTATCCTTTTTGGGCACGGGTACAATATTGGCAATCCACTGAGGGTAGTTGGAAACTGCTAGAAAACCTGCATTTAGCTGCTTTTGTACTTCCTCCTTAATTTTCATAGCCATGTCAGGGCGAGTCCTTCTTAGATTTTTCTTCACAGGAGGACAGTCTTCCTTGAGGCGTAGATGATTGGCCACAATGTCAGTATCGAGATCGGGCATGTCTTGATAAGACCATGCAAACACATCCATGTAGTCTTGTAGGAGTTTGACCAACTTTGACTTCACATCTTCTTATAGAGTTGAGTCTACTCTGACCTCTTTGATTTTTTCTTCAGTTCTGAGATTGACCATTTCTACCGACTCTTCATGTGGTTAAATAACCTTTGACTCTTGCTTGAGTAGTTGTGCTAAATCCTCGGTGAGTTCATAATCTTCCTCATTGTCTTCATTGGTGTGATTGATTGGATTGTCGAAGTCATATGAGACCATAGTAGAGTCGTTATTGGTGGAAATCGGGGGGAATCTACATGATTTATGATTCATGAGTTTTATTTTGAAAAGGAGAAAAATGAATGAAAAATTAAAGAAAATTAAGAAAACATTGTCATTTTTAATTTGAGAAAGTAAAAATAAATGAAAGACAGTGAGCAAAATTTGGATGCAAAGAGTGACATTTTCATTGATTAATTTAAAAGAAAACTTGACGGGGGGCCTACAAATGGTTCCCCCGTGCCTTGGGCATAGCATGAGTTCTTTAGTTTCTTAAAGGGAAAACATTAAACAGGAAAATTACTCTTCTAACATTGTGACTTCAGGAAACTCAAACACAATCCAGTTAGTCAATTCTTGTCCTTCAACCTTCTTGCAAACCGATCATTCCTCCTCAACTACACCATCCTCTTCCAAAGCACAAATTTGGCCATCCACGAGATGTCCAGCACTTAAGAAGAAATCCGACAAGGGGAGCACCTGTCCCTCTACAACAATTGGCACTTTCTTCTTCAATTTTTGGGAGTTGTATCCCAATCCGGCACGGTCCTTATTGGTGGGTATCTCCAAAATTCTCCCCCAACCTTCGGGTGTCCATTCCTGATGAGAGTTTAAGCATCCTTTAAAGAGGCCATCAAAAACTCAACAGTTTTAATTTCCCCCATAAGAACAATCGAAATGGGATTTCCTATACTTATCCTCCTCTTTCAACATTTCAGAAAGATGTTGGATGGCTGACCATGATATCCTCCTCTCCTTCAATTACCACGAGCTTGTTGCTGACCAAAAATATCAACTTTTAATGGAGTGTCAAAGTGACAGCTCCGACTGAATGTATCCACGGTTGTCTGAGCAAGCAATTGTAAGAGGGGTATATATCCATTACAAAGAAGGTGATAAGGAAATTATGGGGGCCGGTATTTATGGGGAGGTCCACTTCACCAATCGCAGTTCATCTTGAACCATCAAATGATCTTACCACTGGCTCACTAGGTTTCATAATGAGCCCTTCAATAGTTAATTTGGATAGAGAACTCTTCGGAAGCACATTGAGGGAGGAGTTTGTGTCCACTAATACCCTTAATAAAATGGTGTTTACACAATCGATGGAAATGTGTAAGGCCTTATTATGGTTTCTTCCTCCGGAGGGAAGCTCTTCATCATTGAAACCTAGATTGATGCTAGCAGGGATGTTATTAACTATACCCTTAAACTGACAAACATAAATCTCTTAGGGTACATGGGCACCCTTTAAGAGTTTGACTAAAGTGTCTTTATGTGCCTCAGAGCATATTAGCAAAGACATCATTGAGATTTCCGATGGTTGAGTTGGTCAACCACTCTATAGTCGCTCTTCTTAATGATGCACAAGAATTCCTCCACCTCACTGGCAGATAAGGAATCTTGCCTTTGCTAGTCGTTTTCAGTTTGCTTGTCTTTTTCTTGAGTCGAAGGGCCACAGTTGCCATTCACTAGAGGTATAAGTGCAAAGGTTCTCCCACTTCTCGTTACTCTGCCGGTACCGATCATATTTTTTATTAGATCAACAGATGCTGTTAGTTCCTCTTGTACTCTTTGCCCATGGATGTAGACAGACGAATTATAGATCTGTGGAACTAATTTTGTGTCATTTAAGGGGAACTACGTTGGTACTGTTATAACCATAGAAGTAACCAAATTATTGGAGACAGTCATTTGTAATAGATCATATGGAATAAGCAGAGGTGGGACTTGATTGTATGTGATTTCCAGGGTGGACACATCTTCATTGGTGGATGGACGATCTACCACCAAGTTTCCTTGGTCCATTAATCTTTGTATGACAGACTTCAAAGTTTTACATTGTTATAGATCAATTAAATAGTGCTCACAAATTGCACTACAAACAGGAAATGCATCACTCTTCATCAATAAGTTTTTTATTTCAATAAGAGGAGTCTTCAGTTTGTCCACATGGGATATTAATCTTCTTCCACTGTCAAATTCTACCATACTTACTACGGGCTTATTATGCGTCGACACCGGGTTATTATTTACATTTGGGTTGTTAGGCGCAAACGTAATAACCTTTGAATCTATCAGATCTTGGACTTTATACTTTAAGGCTTTGTAGTTCTCGATAGAATGACTGGGAGTGCCTGAATGGAACTCGCACCAGGCGTTGACATCATATCCGGGAGGAAGGACCATAGGGGTGGTCCTAGATCTCTCAACTTCACCAAAGAACCGCGCAATAAATAACGCAAAATATGAATATACGGCATGGGGACCGGATCAAATCTTATCTTAGGATGTCATGGTCATTATTGTTATTGTTGATAAGGTTGATGTTGTTGCTGTTGTGGTTGTTGATGATAGCGTTGTCGTTGTTGTTGTTGAGGTTATTGATGGATTGGAATTGTAAATGGTTGTTGTTGTTATTAAATTGGTGTGAATGCAGCCACATGTTGGTACGAAGCATGATATGTCGATGCCTTTCCCCTAACAATATGGGTTGCATTCATTTCTCCTTCACGTTTCTTTCCATATGCGACAAAAGGTTTCTTTACAACATCCGAGGTGCTTGCCGAATTCTGAATCTTTCCCATTTAATCATATTCTTTATCCTTTCACCGGACAATACCAAGTCAGAGAAGCCATAGGATGCACTCCCTACCATCATATCCAAATATGGGCCTTACAGATTACCCATGAACATATCCACCAATTCTTGTTCTAGCAAAGGATGTTGTACCCTCGCCACAAGTTTTGTCCAATTTTGGGCATATTCTTTAAAAGTATCTTCAAAGTTTTGCATCATATTTTGCAGTTGTGTGTGATTTGGTGCCATATCTCTATTGTATTAGTAATGCTTAAGGAATGCTTCTGCCATCTTTCTCCATGCCCGAATGTGGGTTCCTTCTAGTTGCATGTATCGGTCCAAAGATGCTCCGCTTAATGAATCTTGGAAGAAATGCATGAGAAGTTTGTCATCGTCAGAATAAAGCGACCATTTTGCAACAATATGCTAGAATATGGGTTCTTGGATCATTGGTTCCTTTATACTTCTTAAAGTTAGGGACTTTCATTTTAGCGGGGATAACCATACGGGGGACTAAACGCATCTTTACGGCATCGAGGCATAAAGCGTCAGTGCTTTCCATTGCCTTTAATTTCTCTTTAATGGCTTTGACCTTATTTTCCACCTCATTGGTCGGGGGACCAAAGGCTTCATACATGGAGGCAGCTCTCGAATTGAAGAAAGCGTCTTGTAGATCGTCAACTTCAATAACATGAGGATTAAGGAAGGCTGGAGGGACACCATTGGGGTGCATCCCCTGGAATATGGACAGGAATGTTTCCTTGAGGAGGCACATGATTTTCCATGATAGGTGGATTAGCATTAGGAATAGGAGTGGCAGTGTGAGCTCGTTGATTCATCTCTTCTTGCATTTTTGCCATTATCTCTTGACCCTGAGCAAATGCTTGAATTGTCTCCATTATATGTCCCATTTATGCTCTTACTTGGGGCACTTCCTCACGAAGGGTGGCTTGGTTCTATTCCAACTGATCCATTATAACTTGCTAGTTGTAGCATGTGTTGTAATGGTGTCGAGAAGTCAGTTTGTAACGTCGATTTTTGATCAAGAAAGGGTGAATGATGAGTTTTTCTTTTGAAAATTCAAATGATGCATGAATGTTGTTTTTTCTTTTTATTTATTAATGAAAATCTCTTTAGTTATCCGTGTTATTTATTGCAAGAAACACTTCACAATTTAAACATTGCAATCAAGAATAAAGGAAAACACATATAGGGAAATTAACGAAACTTCATTCATCCTTATAAGGGAATAATACAAGTACAAATACATTGTAAATTGCAAAACACAAGTTGTTGAAACAAATAAAGCAAACTAAATGTCAACCCGAAAGGTGACCCCTTGAGACTTACGGAGAGCCTCAATGTCGGTAATGAGATATGCCATTGTCTTGTTGCAAAATTTGACAAAATGGTAGACTTCTTCATGGGTGTTCTCAGGACACATGATCAAATCAACCTCTTTCAACTTATCGAAAAGTCTTTGAGGGGATAATTAGTCAGGACTGCCATATTTGCATACTTGTCTCTCTACTCAATGTAGAGGATTTGGAGGTTCTGGATGATTTCATCCGTTTGAGCTATCGAAGCTTCTTCCCCCCGAAATCTCTCCTCCAAATATCTGCAATCGTTTTTCAATTCCATGTACGCTTAGTCGTAGATACCCATCTTCAAATTTTTGATTTGCTCGCAAGCTCTTCCAAGGTTGAACTGCTCGCGTAAGAGGTGTTATACCCTAATTTTTACCCCTACGATCCCATCTTATTTTCATCAATTTCATAGCATGAAACATCTCATGTGTGTGTCTTTTATGCATTACTAACCTTATGAAAATACAGAAAATATGTGCCTTGTTTGCTTTACAAGTTAGGGTTGGCATCAAGAAGTCCAAGCAGATGGTCATTCAAGGATTTGTATGATACTCAACATCTTAAATGTCCCATTCATTCATGATGATCAATATATTCCCTTCATCAATAATCAAGTGCAATATTTGCATCATTTCAAGTTCATCAAGCTTCAATTCATCTGGCGCTCCAAATTAGGGTTTTTGGCCAAAGACAGCTTAGAGTTGACATTTTCATTTGAGCATGACCCCGTCCTTCAAAACATGATTCAAAGGTCTCAAATACATCTTTGTATTCCATTCACATGATCCAAATATCTCAAGAAGTTCAATTCATTAATGATTGCAAGATTTGAATTTATCAAATACAAAGTTAATAGTTGATCAAAGTCAAAATTTGACTTTTGACATTTTTGGTCAACCATGGACTTCTCAATTTAATAATCATGAAAATATGTAATATGATTGAATTGAATAAATCTTAATCAATAAAATCAATAAAAAGATCAAAAGTTGTCAAATTAGGATTTTGCAAATTTTTCTAAGTACAAAATTTCATAATCAAGTGACCTACTTTCCAAGACCATAGTTTTTTATTCAAGTATCCAATGAAAATGCTTGAGGGCTTCACTTAATTATGGAATTTGATACTACAAGTTTATTAAAATTACAAGCCAAAACCTTTCTTGAAGTGGAATATATTGATGATCAAAGTTAGGGTTTCAAGTTGTTGAAAAATCCAAAACACAGAGAAATTTTTCTAAGTTTTTAACCTTGTCAAGTACATCACTTTATGGATTCTTCGTGAACAATTAAAACCACCACTCTTGATGCTTGATGGCTGAATTTAAAGAGCATACTCCCCACTTCATCTTAGTGGAAAATACATTCAAAAGCCCTTACCAATTGAAAGATATGGATCACCAAAGTAGAGGTTTCACCATGATCAACAAAATCCATATTGAGCCAGATTTTTCTAAGTCCTAGTCAGTTTTGGCCACACAAGTTTGAGGCACCTTTTGGACACTTTCCAAGCATTTCCAAGACTTGTGATAAACATGAAACTTGTAGTATCCTATGAAATCTTCAGAATGGTACCAAGATTATGGAAGTTTGATCTCAATACAAGGGATAAAAGCATGGTCCAATGTGCCAACTTGAATGGCATTATAGACAAACTTTGGAAAGCACTTTTGGTCATTACTTATTCCTTAAGTCATGAAAGATGTTCTTAATTTTGGAGTCAACTTGTACAACCAGAAGTGATTGCTTAGGATGACAATTTAGGAGTTATCTCAAAAGCAAAAGCATTTTTGTACTTTTCACCATTTTTTTAGATTTGATCCAAAGTCCATCAAACAATACCAATAACCACTGCACCAAATCTGAATTCGTTCACTATAAAAGGAGGCCTCATTTCAATTCTTCAAGAGGAAAAAAACATCCATGATTAAGCAAGAAAGAACATCGAATCATTCTTTCACTCTTTCCACATTTTCACTCCATTTTGAACTCCAAAAAATTTAACCATAATACATTCATTCTTTCATCATAAACACACTTCACTAACCTCAAATGAATTTCTGAAAAACATAGAAACTCACATTTCCATCAAGAACCAGAAATCAAATTTTCCAAAACTCTATTGTTTCTCAAAAGCCAAAACTTAGAAACTCACCATTCCTTCACTTTCCTTCCACTTTTCCACCATAAATACTTTCCATGAACTTCATATAAGTTAGTGTATGCATTAGATACAAGTTGTAGCACCTCAAACTCCATAACCACATCTCACTTTTCTCATTTGCAAGAGGATTCAGGTAGAACAATTCAGAGGATCTCTAAACAAACTAAGTACATCAACACACTCCTGGAGACTCAAGGAAGCTAGAGGGATCATTATTTCTCATCTAGAAGTGCTTTTCAGGGTGCAACTGACACACTTTGTTAGGTAAAAAGGCTCATTTTGAACTTCCTCATTAAATCATCATTTTTACTCATTCTTGTTACCATTATGTTTGTTTTGACATGCGAAATGAAACCCCTAAGCTATTGTCCATTGATTGGTGATGTATGTCATTTAATTTTTCATTGAAATTTTAGGGTTCATCTAGTTTTGTCAAAAATTCGTGAGTTTGAGATAAAATAAATAAAAACAATTGTCATATTCATATTCATCGTGAAATTTTGATCAATTTTCTATATTCACATGTCGCGTTTGGTTAAAAAATGAAAAAGTTGCATTTTTTGAAGAAAAAAAAACTTACTGTAACAGCACGAGGAAGAAAATGATGCTCAACGCCATTTTTTTTATTTTTAAATTTATATATATATTATGCAATGTGTTGATTACATACCTGACAGACTTGCCTTGGCGTAGTGGTTGTGTGTTTGCTTGGCTACCTTAAGGTCTCCAGTTCAACACCCTTGGACCTCTTTTTTCAATATTTTGTTATTTCTTCCTTATTTCCTTGTTTTTTATATGTTTTTTATTTATTTCTTTTATTTGTTTACTCTTGCTTAATTATTATTTTTTTATGTTTAAAAAATAAATAAAAAAATATTTATTATCTTGTTTAATTATTTATTTTTCTCATTTATAATTTAAACCTTAAAAAAACATCTTTATTTCATTATTGTAAATTATTCTCATGTTAAAAAAATATAAAAATATTTGTACTCTTTTACTTATTTATTAGGGTTTCTATTTATTTATTTTTGAAAACTACTTTGATTTTATTTTTAAACATCTTTGATTAATTAATTTATGCACTTTGTTTGATTGTATTATTAATTATAATGTCCATGTTGTGTTCATGTTTGTTTTCCAATGTTTGTACACTTTGTTGACTAATCTTGGAATGCTTGATGCTTAATGACTAATGATGAATCCATGTATCTTTTTTCTTTTTGATGTTTATGTGTTGATGTTATCTTGTTATAAGCATGTCTTGGTTGATAATGATGTGAATTGATAGCATGTACCATGCTGGTTCTTGATGGTTCATGATTGATCTTGTTTGTACTTGAGCCATGTCCTATGACTTGATGTTGCTCCTTGTTTGGTCATGTCATATTGATGTTGTGTATCATGCTCCTATACTTGACCTTATTGTTGAATGTCATGTAGTGCTTGTGTACCTATATTCATCTTATTCTATTATTGCCTAATCCAAGAGAAATGGACTTCTTGTTGACTTTCTTGTCATCCATGTACATATGTGTGTATATAATTGTTGTCTTGCCTTACTCCCCTTTATCTTAGACCTAGTTTTAAACCTTAGGATTCTTCTTTGAAAACCATTTTGATTAAAAACCTTTGACACTTGTTAATTGACTTTTTCAAACATCTTTTCTTAAATCAAATACTTCAATACACTTTAAAATATCTCAACCATTTCATAAGACTAAAAGATACAAACCTTCCTTCAAATCTTTTCCACTTTTGCTTTTCCCATTTAAAACTCTTTTCAAAGAGTTTAGACATGAGCCATTTCATTGGAAGAGATATCTCTTTTATCCCCATAACACAATTAAAATGATACCTTTGCATTTAATGGAGGTATGTGGCATACTCGTTGATTGTATATCCAAGTTGTTGGTTCTAAGTGTTGGCAGCAATTTTGGTAAAACAAAAAGTGTTCACAAGATGTTACATATGATGTCTTAACATAAGATATCTTGTACCTGCTGGTGGTTTAAAAATATAATTATGCAGGATTATTTCAGGATGTCATACACGATGACATGACATCTGATATAATGTACCTACTGGATATTTAAAATGAAAATTTGTAGGATTGTTCCAGGATGTCAGACCCGATGTCATGACATCTGTATACAGAACATTCAGTCTGAATGTTATGTGTTATGTGATTGCGCTTTTAATGGCAATCTATGTTTGATTGATGAGTTAATTGCAAGCGCAATCAATCAATGATTACAACGTGATTTAACTTATTTTCCAAAGAGATCTAACCAACTGTCATAAGAAGATTTGAATAGAAAATAGTTTTAGGGTTTTATGATGTCCAAGCCCAGCTGAAAGCTTCTATAAAAAGGATATGGAAAACCTGATTTGATACACAAGAAATACAGAGCGAAATATTGAGAAAGAATAAGGGTTTAAGTCTTGTGTGGTCGTGTGACTTGTAAGCCATTCAATTCATCCATAGATGATTGAATTGGTCTGATTTTTGAGTTGTAATTTGTCACTCAATGCTTTTAAGCATGAGTGTGTGTCTACTTGATTGAAGTTGCTAGGTAAGATCAAGTGTGTGTCTTTGAAGAGTGTCTTCTTTTCATAGTAATTCTTGTTTATTATCACTGGTGTGATTGAGGGGGAGTGAGATGGGATCTCATATCTAAGAGTTCTTAGGTAGAAGTCATACGGGTAAAGATTAGGTGAAAAAGACTGTAACTTGTGTAGTTTACTAAGAGTCTTTGAACTGATTCTATTTAGTGGATTTCCTTCCTGGCTTGGTAGCCCCCAAACGTAGGTGAGTTGCACCGAACTGGGTTAACAATTGCTTGTGTCTCTTGTATTACTATTCTTTATCTTTATCATGTTTGTATTACTCAAATATTAGTGTCATGACATTACCTTCGACATCTCATATCTGATACCAGAATTTCAATTGGTATCAAAGCAGGCATCCTGCTCTAGTTCTGGGTGAGATCTATGGACAATACTTTCTGGTACTATGGAGAGAGATGGAGGATCTATTCATAGGCCACCAAATTTGGATGGATCTAACTATGACTATTGGAAACCTCGAATGGTAACTTTCCTAAAATCTCTTGATAGTAAGGCTTGGAAGGTTGTGTTAACAGGCTGGAAACATCCAGTAATTACTAAGGAAGGAGAAGCCACAACTGATAAGAAGCCTGAAGAACAATGGTCCAAGGAGGAGGATGATCTAGCCCTTGGAAATTCTAAAGCATTGAATTCCATATTCAATGGAGTAGACAAGAATATCTTCAGATTGGTAAACAATTGTGAGGTGGCTAAAGATGCTTGGGACATTCTCAAAACTACTCATGAAGGCACCTCTAGAGTGAAGATGTCTAGACTACAGATTCTCACCACCAAGTTTGAAATTTTAAGGATGAAAGAAGATGAAAATATTCATGAATTTCATATGAGTATCCTTGAAATTGCTAATGCCTCAGGAGCCCTGGGAGAGAAGATGTCAGATGAAAAATTAGTAAGAAAAATACTCAGGTCACTCCCTAAGAAGAGTCTCAAGACATCTCCAATATGAGAGTTGATGAGCTAATTGGTTCCCTCCAAACATTTGAGATGGGAATGTGTGATGGATCTGAAAAGAAAACCAAAATCATAGCTTTCATGTCAAACACTGAGGAGGAAGAGGGGGAAAATGGTCAGCATGTTGATGAAGATCTGGCAAATGATGTAGCAATGTTGGGAAGACAGTTCAACAGACTGTTGAAAAAGATGGATGTAAGATCTAAGGCTAATGTCAAGAACATCTCATCTGACATCAGTAAATCCAACAATGCTGGAAGAAGAACAAGGTCAGATGATAAGCCCAAAGAAGGAAAAGGAGTACAGTGCCATGAATGTGATGGGTATGGACACATTAGAAATGAATGTAGAACCTACCTCAAGAAACAGAAGAGGAGTCTTGCTGCCACTTGGTCTGATGAGAGTGAAACAGAAGAGTCTGCAAATCTGGTGACTGCCTTGACTGGAAGATGGGGTTCTGATGAAGACTCAAGTGATGATGAAGTAACCTTTGAAGAGTTGGCCACTACCTACAGAAATTTGTGTCACAAAATTGCAGAGGTGTGTAAACAGGTTGAAAGCCAGAAGAAGGTAATAACTCAACTTGAGAATAAGAAGGTAGAACACTTGGAAACCATCTCCAAATTAAAAACAGAAGCAGTGGTTCTGAATGCCAAACTAGATGAAAGTCAACAAGTTGAAATCCAGAAGAAAGTGATAGCACAGCTGGAGAATGAGAAGGTAGAACATGTGGAAACCATCTCCAAGTTAAAAACTAAAGTTGTGTTCTTGAATTCTAAACTGGAAGAGATGACCAAGTATGTAAGAATGTTAAACAATGGATCTGACTCCTTAGACAAGATTCTCCATACTGGACAAATAATAGGAGACAAATCTGGCATTGGGTTTAATGAATCTAAGCCTGAGTGCAATTACACTGGTGGGAAACCTAAATCCAAACCTAAGTGCAGCCAAATTAAAAGCAAACCTGAGATGTCACATCATCGGAAGGGAAGACAGCAGAAAGGGAAACACCAAAGATGGAGATGCCATTACTGTGGAAAATTTGGCCACCTAAAGCTTTTCTGCTATAAGCTGTATGGTTATCCTAGCCCTGTTCATCATCAGACTCACTATCAACCTAGACCCAAACATCACAGGCCTGTCAACAAAAAGCAATGGCTTCCCAAGACTAATGTTACAAGTCTAATAGCTCACACTTCCTTCAGAGTTTCAGCCAAAGAAGATTGGTATTTTGACAGTGGGTCCTCCAGACACATGACTGGAAACAAAAACTTGCTAACTAACCTTCATCCTCATGCCACGAGCTATGTAACCTTTGGTGATGGATCAAAGGGTGAAGTCAAAGGGATTGGTAAGCTTGATTTCCCTGGAGTTCCTGATCTTGACAATGTCCTACTTGTCAAGGGCTTGACTGCAAATCTAATAAGCATCAGTCAACTGTGTGACCAAGGTCTAAATGTTAACTTCACTAAAACTGAATGTCTGATTACTAACAAAGAAAGTGAAGTGATTATGAAAGGAGTCAGGTCCAAAGAAAACTGTTACATGTGAGCTCTCAAAGTGGTTATTCTTCAAAGTGTACCTTAGTCAAAGAAGAAGGAGTGAAGACATGGCATCAAAGGTTGAACCATATGCATCTTAAAGGGATGAAGATGATTATATATGTAAAAGCTGTTAGAGGAACTCCCAAATTGAAGATTGATGAAAGAAAAGTCTGTGGAAAATGTCAGACAAGGATGTCACACCAGAAACTCAGACATGACATCACTTCCAAAGGTTTAAAACTCCTCCATATGGATTTGATGGGACCCATGCAAGTGGAAAGCCTTGGTGGGAAGAAGTATGCATATGTAGTGGTGGATGACTTCTCCAGATACACCTAGATCAACTTTATAAGAAACAAATTTGATGTGTTTGAAGTCTGCAAAGATCTTTGTCTAAAACTTCAAGGAGAAAAGGAAAGTTAAGTTATCAAAATTAGAAGTGAACAAAGAAGGAAGATGGATCCCAAAAGTAATGAAAGATTATTTCTGGGCTACAGCAGAGCATATAGAGTCTTTAATTCCAGAACCAAAGTAATGAAGGAATCTATTAATGGTATTGTTGATGACCAACAAACTGATGTCACAGACGATGTTAAGTCATCTCTGAATGATCCCCCGGTTGATTTCTCAGACAAGGAGAATGAACCTCCTCAAGCTAAACCTGACAAATTCAACATGGGACCCTCCATCAGAGTTCAGAAGGATCATCCCAAAGATCTCATTCAAAGAGATCCAAGTAAAAGGGTCATAGCTAGATCAAGGGAAGTGATCTCAAATGGCTACTTGAAAGATGAAGTATGTTTTGAACAACCTAAAAGGCAAGTGTACAGATTGAAGAAAGCCCTCTATGGTTTGAAGCAAGCTCTTAGGGCTCGGTATGAGAGACTCATAATGTTCCTCACTAACAATGGTTACAAGAGGGGAGGTATTGACAAGATCCTATCTGTGAAAAATGAAAGAGAAAAGCTCATGGTGGCTCAAATAGATGTGGATAATATTGGGTTTGGTGGGAGGACAAATCAGATGGTTGAACATGTTGTTAGACAAATGCAGTCTGAAGTTAAGATGAGCCTTGTTGGACTTGGGCTACAAGTCAAGAAGCAGGTAGAAGAGTCTATTTTTCTATCTCAAAGCAAATATGCCAAGAACAATGTTAAGAAGGTTGGAATAAAGAATGCAAGTCATAAAAGGACACCTGCTCCAACACATTTGAAAGTATCCAAAGATGAAAATGGTTTTTGTGCTATATATCAAGCTGAGTACATAGCAGCTGGAAGTAGTTGTTCTCAACAGGGTTGGTTGAAACAAATGTTGACTGAATACAATGTCATACACGATGTCATGACATTATACTATGACAACCTGAGTGCTATAACTATTTCCAAAAATCTTATTCAGCACAGCAGGACTAAGCACATTGATATTTGTCATCACTTCATTAGAGAATTTGTGGAAGAAAAAATCATAGCACTAAAGCATGAAATGTAATTAGCTGACAAATTTGCAAGGGCTTGGGATGCTAATCAATGTGAATGTTTAAGAGGGAAATTGGGGATTTATATTCATGAGAAGTTATAGCAATTAAAGTGGAGTGGAAAAGGTAATAAAAATATTGTCTGCCCACTTAAAAGGAAGTGTCTCATTTATGGTAAATCATTACCTAGTATCGGAACTAGTATCTATACCATTTCCACACACTACCTCAACACAACCATTTCCATCTTCATCCAACTTCTCAGACAACCTCTGCTAGGGAAAATATTTTTCTCAAAAGTTCAACAAAATGTCACAATATCCCTCATCCTCAGGATCAAAACCCACTCACAAAGCAAGGACTCCCTCCATGGAGTTTCTGGATGAAGATATTTTGGAGGTTATTCCTCTTTCTGTAATCTCAGGCGACGCCCCTGGTCCTTCTTCCATGGATGGAAATAATCAAGGTAACATTCCTGATAACCCTCCTCATAAGGATGACATGCACTATACAGATCGTGCCATTAGGAACCTGGTAACTAGGATTCTAAACGAAGGGAATGCAGTCAAGGGTGTTTCGACCCCTCTATCTAGAAGGGATCCCTCACCTGAGGTGGAACCCCAAACTGAGAAAGATGATGATTCATCTAGATCAGAGAAAGACATGGATGCTGAGGGACTATGCTCTCTAGGTAAAACCTTGCCTAGTAAGAAACCAGTAAATGTTTCTTATTAAACTGTTGAGAATGTTATTAATCTGGAGGAAGAGAGTTCAGAAGAAGAAGAAGATGACACCTTGGTTCATGATTTAAAACCAAGTATTGCAAAGAAAATGAAAACAAGGAAAGGGAAGACTGTGGCTGAGATGTTGACAGCCAGAACAGGTAAGAAGGTGGCTGGTGTAGGACCCTCCAAATCATGGAGTAAAGTAGAGGTAAAGAAGAGGAAGGTAAGAGAAAGCTCTGATTCTGAAGATGATGTCGAAGATAATGTCCCAGACATCTCTCCTGCTAAAAGACAGACTGTTAAAAAGTCTCCAGCTAAGGTTGCAGCTGTACATTTGGACAACATTTCCTTCCATCTGGAAGATGGTGCTGCCAAGTGGAAGTTTGTTATACAGAGGAGAGTTGTTGTTGAGAGGGAGCTAGGGAAGGAGGTTGTAGAAGTGAAGAAAGTTATGGAATTGATCAAGACTGTTGGCTGATGAAAACTGTTGTTGCTTTGCGCCAATGCTTTGAATGGTTAGTGATAGAGTTTGTTGTGAATATCCCATAGGATATTTCTGACAAGAGTAGCAAGGAATTCTGCAAGGTCTTTGTGAGAGGTAGATGGGTAAGGTTCTCCCCAACCATAATAAATAAGTTCCTAGGGAGACGAACTAAAGGAGGTGTGGAGTTAGAGGCTACAGAAATGAAGTCTGTAGGACAATCACTACTGCCCAAGTCAAGGAATGGCCAAGCAAAAAGCATTTATCAGCTGGGAAACTAACTGTTAAGTATGCCATCTTGCATAAGATTGGTTTAGCCAACTGGGTGCCAACAAACCATATCTCAACTATCTCTAATGGTCTTGAAAGAATCATCTATGCTATTGGAACCAGGCTCAACTTTGATTTTGGAAGGTTCATGTTTGAACAAATTGTTAGACATGCCTCCACTAATGCAGTAAAGTTGCCTATTGCCTTTCCATCTATCATTTATGGAATTATTTTAGGCCAGCAACCTGGTATTCTAAACACAAGTGATATTCCCAACAGAAGGAAGCCTCCATTGTCCATTCACTACAAGTTATTTGAAGGAAGCCATGTCAATGATGTTGTCATGACATCTGCAAGAAAGGAGCCAACCTCTCAAGGTGGCTTGATTGCTCAATTGAAGGAAACTTGTAAGGAGTTGGAAACTGGGATTAGGGTTGCCAAGGCTAGGAAAGAGGCTTTAGAGGTTCTCATTAGTAGCTTGGAGCAGGAGGAGATGGATAAGGTTGGTGAAGCCAAGGAGTCAGATTCCCATACCTCAAGTGAGAGGTCCAATTCTCAAGATCAATCTAGTGGCAGTTCTGAATATGAAGGTGAAGAAGATGCTACTTCCTCAGACTGAGTTGTAATGGTCCCCCTGTTATGAAGACTGTGTGTTCTGGATGATGTTCTGGATGATGTTTTGGCTGTTTTGGATGCTGGAAAATTTATTGTTTTTCTGTTGAAATGTTTGTAATTTTTGGCAGTCCTTACTGATGCCTTGATGTAATATTTGGGCTCTTTATGAGTTCCATGGATTTCTGATTATCTCAGCTATTGCAACTGTGTATAATTATGGTTTGTATCTCCTAACATTTATGTTTTAACATTTTATATGTTATAACATCTCTTGTTACATTCTCTGCTAGGCTGATTGACATTTATTTTGTCTAATTGGTCACCTTTGATCTATTTTGACTAAAAAGGGGGAGAAGTGATTATGTGGAGAGCTGCAGTTAAAATGTGTGGATGTGGTGATCTGCAGTGCTGATGTAGCTAGCTAGGCTAGAATAAATGATGTTGATGGAGATGTTTGATGTGAACATAATGATGTTCTGTTCTGTGATGTTGGAGGAGATGTCTGATGTTCTGTGCATGCTCTATGGTGCACAGGTGATGTTGAAGCAGATGTCAGAGGGTGACTCTGATTATTACAGGTGTTGTTATTATTAAAGGAGATGTCAGTATTGAACAGACTTAGGGGGAGAAGAAGTACCCTTGTGTTTGTATGTGTGTTTTACTAGTTGCTATTATAGCTAGTAATTCTGTTTGCTTCTACTGCCGCTTAAATTGCTAATATGTTGTTTAACTGCTGATGTATTTTTCTTGTGAACAAAATGGACAGATATATGTTTTAGCCAACATTTGCCAAAGGGGGAGTTTGTTGGTTCTAAGTGTTGGCAGCAATTTTGGTAAAACAAAGAGTGTTCACAAGATGTTACATATGATGTCTTAACATAAGATATCTTGTACCTGCTGGTGGTTTAAAAATATAATTATGCAGGATTGTTTCAGGATGTCATACACAATGACATGACATCTGATACAATGTACCTGCTGGATATTTAAAATGGAATTTTGCAAGATTGTTCCAGGATGTCAGACCCGATGTCATGAAATCTGTACACAGAACATTCAGTCTGAATGTTATGTGTTATGTGATTGCGCTTTTAATGGCAATCTATGTTTGATTAATGAGTTAATTGCAAACGCAATCAATCAATGATTACAACGTGATTTAACTTATTTTCGAGAGAGATCTAACCAACTGTCATAAGAAGATTTGAATGGAAAATAGTTTTAAGGTTTTATGATGTCCAAGCCCAGCTGAAAGCTTCTATAAAAAGGATATGGAAAACCTGATTTGATACACAAGAAATACAGAGCGAAATACTGAGAGAGAATAAGGTTTTAAGTCTTGTGTGGTCGTCTGACTTGTAAGCCATTCAATTCATCCATAGATGATTGAATTGGTCTGATTTTTGAGTTGTAATTTGTCACTCAATGCTTTTAAGCATGAGTGTGTGTCTACTTGATTGAAGTTGCTAGGTAAGATCAAGTGTGTGTCTTTGAAGAGTGTCTTCTTTTCATAGTAATTCTTGTTTATTATCACTGGTGTGATTGAGGGGGAGTGAGATGGGATCTCATATCTAAGAGTTCTTAGGTAAAAGTCATACGGGTAGAGATTAGGTGAAAAAGACTGTAACTTGTGTAGTTTACTGAGAGTATTTAAACTAATTCTATTTAGTGGATTTCCTTCCTCGCTTGGTAGCCCCCAGACGTAGGTGAGTTGCACCGAACTGGGTTAACAATTGCTTGTGTCTCTTGCATTACTATTCTTTATCTTTATCCTGTTTGAATTATTCAGATATTAGTGTCGTGACATTACCTTCGACATCTCATATCTGATACTAGAATTTCACAAGTTGAAGTCCTTCTCTTACAATGAGGCAAAGATCTATCTTCACTATGTTTGTGGTAGTATAGTTAAACATTCCTTCTTAAGATAACAACTTGTCTCTTCTCCTAAAATCAACCAACAAACATGTTTTCAAACTTTTCTACCTAAACTATGGGATTTTGATCCTTCATTGGTATGTAGGCACAAGACTTTATGTCTTTTCAAATCAAAAATCAATAAAACACACTTCTCTTCTCATCTCCCCAATCTTTAAGCAAACAACAATAACCAAAAACAAATATCTTAAGAGGTTCCTATAAGATACTATAGATGATTAGGGTGCTGGTTGTTGAAAAGTATACTTTCGGAAAATATTTTAATATCGTATCCACAGAGATTGGTTGTTATTACCGCCGTTTAATAATCCAAATTGTTATAAGTTTAGAAAGTAACCAAATTGTTTTGTTTGAAAAGTTATCTTTTTGAGTAAAATGTCACTAAAGTAGTAAAATGGTTTTAATCAAATGTAAAAGGTTTGGCAAGATTGGAGTTCACTATTTAAATTGCTTATGACTCCTTATGACAACTATATAGATTCAAGATTATTTATGATGTTCAAGTATCCTCTCAATATCATTTATGTCTAAATGATATTGTGATAATCACTATATTAATCTTTAGACGATTTCTCCACCTAACTATCAATATAGCAATCTTTAATGGTTGATACAAAAGAAGAGTAGTGAATAAATCTATTTCTACAACTTATTCACTACTTGAAAGTATATTTTATGTCAAGACTTAAATAATCTCTTTCAACAACTACTCAAATCTCATATTCAACTTAGGGCAAAAATATCATTCAATACATCAGCAATCTTTCATCATATATAAGAGTTAAATGGAATACATAAACAAATAAAAATAGTTACTACCTCCAATCATGACAAAATGGGGTTTAGCTCCTCATCATCATTTTTGGAAAGCACAAGGCAATGAAGAAATAAACTCTGTTTTTCTCTCTTAAAAAATATCAAACTATCAATGAATGAATGAACAATTTCCATTCTGTTTTCTAAAAAGGGTTGACCTTTCCTAAAATGCTCATTTTCATCTAAAGCTGAAAAGCCCCCCTAAAACAGATACAGAAATGGCAGACACAGCTGGCCTTGAAAACAACACATTAGGCCAGAACACCTTGCTGGATTCGCAAGGTTCGCGGCGCGAACTGAAGCTACCTCAGCTTCCTTGCTTTGCAAGCTTCATCCAATTAATCTTCCAAGTATTGATCTTAAAAAATAGGCCTCCAAATTGCATTCAACACTTCTTCCAATTTATGATAATGCATTCCAAAGCTCTCTTGTCCAAAAATTCTACAAAACTAACAAATATGTGAAATAACTACTCAAAACAACATAAATTAAACCTAATTGCATTTATACAAAATAGTGAGAATAAAAGTGTGTAATTACATCAAAACTTGGTAAAAGGGACCAAAAAAATTGTATAAAAAGTAGTACTAATTGGTCCCTAACACTGGTACCTTCCATTTTCATAATAAATCCATGAACCTTCAATCTCTTTATTGCACTGTTTTGCATTGCATATTTATGGGTTATTTGATCTTTTCCCCTTCCCTTGGATAAATTAAAGTTGGGTGATGACATTTTGTTTTGTGAGTCAAGTTAACCTAATAGCTTGGTCTCTGATTCTCACCGTGACAGAAATGGTGAGTTCACTGGGGACATCCCCAAGAGGGTTAAACCTATCTTGTATATATTTGTGTTATTATATTATACCAAATCATGTGAAAAATGAGAATCAAGAGGTCTTTCAAGGGTTGTAATGTGGCTTGGGTTACAAGAAAGGATATGATTAAGAGAATTCAACAAAGTTGCCTATCCTAAGGGAGCATTTCCATATATTCAACTCTACACAATTTCCATTTCTTTGATCCCCGTCTTTTTCTTTTCTTTTTCTTTTTACATCCACACAACCATGAGTATTTTCTTTGTTTTCTTTTTCTATCTTTTCTTTTTCTTTGCTCTATGGTTTCAAGGGCGATTTCTTTTCATATTTTCACCCTTTCATAAAAACTCACTTTTCCAAGTTTCTAATCAAATCTTTTTACTTTACTCTCCCCAACTTTAGATTCCAAAACCAAATTTATTCAATAATGCTCCCTACTTAGACATAAGAAAAAGGCAAAATTTGCAAACAACTCGGTTTGAGGGTTCAATTGACACGAAAGAAATTAGGATTCATTTATTCACAAAATTTTCAATTGATTTTACACTTATCCATCAAATGAATCCTAAAGTAAGCTCAAAGGGGGTTAACTAAGGATCACTCCTCATAAGGTTAGTCGATTCAAACTTTTTGGTCAAGTGGTTTTTCTCATAACAAACAATGCCTCTATCATTTTCAAAATTTTCACACAAAAATAGATTAATGCATGATTTAGCATGATAAGAATGAGTTGAAATAATGCTTGGTTTCCCGCATTTTAGTGTACATTGGAAAGCTTCCTCATAATTGGTTAAGTCCTATTTTGATTCAAAAATGACATATATTTCAATGAATTTATGATATGGAATTTGCACATGTAGCGGTGTATTCGTCACTTTATGATTTATTGATTAAATCAAAAGCAAAGCATACAAAGAATCGAGTCGCCACCGCACTTTTATTTATCCAAAGGAATGGCTAAAAAGCGAACAAAATCCTAAGAAGTTTTACACATAGAAAACTAATGAAAAGATCAGAGATCTGGGTAAGGGGTTAATTACGCAATGGGAAGGTGTTAGGCACCCAAAACGTCCTAGGTACTCATAGGGAGCCCTTTTCACAACTTGTTGTACGAAATGTTATTTGTTTATGAAATATTTATTGTGCAAACATGGATTGAAGGGATGAGAAAAGAATATACAAGTTATTATTTTTGTGTTTGAACGGATGAACCCGTTGCCTACGTACCTTTCCATGGAAGGTAAGGATCAAAACGCCGTAGTTTGGCAAAAAGATTTCCAAAATATGAGTGGATTGATTTTAAAACAAAAGCCCTAAGGTCTTTCGTTATCCACGGGAGAAAACTCAACCTTATACAAACCACAAGTCCACCATGTGAGAAAAGCTTCAACTTGCTAGTGAGGGGTTAACCCTATAATAAGCAAGGAAGTCTTACAATTCAATCACTAAGGACAAAAGGTGAGATTAACATCAACCAACTAGGATAAATCAAACTTATGGCTAATGTATGAAAACTTATCAAGAATGGACAAAGCCACAAAACAATTGAATGAGTGAAATTAACCAATTAGGATTATTCACAAAAAGTGGTCAAGATATGATTAGAATTCAATTCAAAAGAAGTATTATGAAAATGAAGTTTGAAAAATCAGAGGCTTAAGGCCTAGGTTTCTAATTTGAAAAGAAATGAAAATGTTTGCACAACAGTTTTCAGGTTTTGGATTAACATGCACATGGAGGTTTAAAGAAACAAAATGTGGGAGGGTGAGGAAGTAAAACTTCTTAGATGTTCACCTCTTGAGATCATATGTAGATGATTCAAGTGATTCCTTTGGAATAGGCAACAATGCAAATAACAGATGAACAAAGTAAATGGATACCGGATGCCAATCAATGGACTTATACCAATCTCCTAAAATAAAGAGAAACATGGATACCAGATGCCAATCAATGGACTTACACCAATCTCCTAAAACAAAGAGAAACATGGATACCAGATGCCAATCAATGGACTTACACAAGTCTCACAAAACAAAGAAACAAGGATACCAGAGGCCAATCAATGGACTTATACTAGTCTCCTACCTTATCATAGGAACAACTGCCAATCAATGGACTTATGCTTGCCTCCTCCATGGGCAAAACAAAGTGTTGCAAAACAATGTTTATGAAATGATATACAAGTGATAATGATACATGCACAAAGGCACACTCAAGCAAATATGCACAGATGAATCAAGTAAGCAAACACACAAGTCAATTAGCACACACTATATACAATCAATTTGGCTCAAGCAAGGTTAGGCTTTACAGCCAACTGGAATGGGGTATTTTGAGCTCTTAACCCTAATATTGAGAGTTAGGGTGAAGCAGATAAAATGGAGATGAGGGGTGTGCCTCATAGCTCTTATCCCTGGTCAGGGAGAGCTTTGATTAATGGAAGGTGTGGGAGTTCAGAAAGTTGGAACTCTTCTCCACAAATGGACTCTATGAGATCTTGGGTTATTATTCACCATGCATCAACACATGGTGTGAGCAAGGTGAATGACACACTGAGTAGCAGGAGATGGATTACACATCTCTTTTATCTGCCATCTTACCTCTTAAGAGGGCTTTTCCTGCTTGGCACAAAAATTAAACAATCACAAGCATTTCCTCTTAAGGAGGGCTTCAGACAGGTGCCTACCAATAACATTAGGTCTTCCATACTACATGAAGATTAGAGATCAAACCTAAGTGGTTAAGCAACCAAGCAAAAGCAAAGTTCAAATGAACTTAAAGCAACTTATGTACCTCTTGAAGTGCAGATTCGGATTTGGCTTGTTTCAAGGCTTGTGATAGCTCCAATGTTCCTCTATGATGCTTAGTGAGATGATTAATGGAGAGAATGAAGTTCAAACACACTTGAATTCAGCAGATTTTGAAATCACCATGGATGCTTCAAGCTTCGAGTATGCTTCAATATGGCACGGTTTGCTTCAATTCCACGTCCAATCTTGCTCAACAATGCTTCATGATCATGAATCAACCAAGAGAAAGTGTTCTTGTGTGAAGAAATTGCAAAAAAAAATGAGAAAAAAGTTTGGAGATTTTTTGGATCTAGATCTAAAATTCAATGTTAATTACCAAAACAGTTATGCTTAACCTTATATATGCCATGCTAATCATGTTGTAATCATGTTTAAGCCTAATGCAAATGAGATTAATCACTTATGAGGTGTATGTGAAAAAATGGTTTTTCACCTTATGCATGGAATGCATGTGTGAACAGTACACGAATTTGATCCATTTTCACTTAAAATCAATTTTTAAAACCAATGGTAATGGCAAAAAGTTCAAACAATGGTTCATTTTTGAATTTTGTAATTTCCCTCCAAAAAGCCCATGGATTAACAAATGATCATGTGATGACAATTCATGTAATGTGATGCATGATTTGGAAATTAGAGGTCAAGAGGAGAATATTGCAAAAAGAACCACTCATTTTGGAGCTTTGGTTGAAAAGTTATGCTCATTTGAAGTCCCATGCACACTTTGCCATGATTTGATCATATCTCCTTAACCACACATTAGAAATTCATGATCTTGGACATTTTGGAAATGGGAGAGAAAGATCTACAACTTTCATGTTCAACAAAATTTCATTTGAAGCTTTCTTGATGATGTAATATTGAGTTGAAGTTGGTTCAAAATCTTTCCATTTTTGGAAAGTTCAAATTATAGGTCACTTGCTATTTTTGGAAATTCTTGACCTGACTTCAAATTCTTCAATGTGAGTGTTTGAAATGTTAAATGAGACTTGTCTGAACATGAATGAAGTATTTCTAATCACTTCCCACCTCCAAATCCACAGTTGGCTTTGCAGTTGACTTTCTAGGTCTTCAGTTGACTGGGAAATGTTCTGATGAAATTCAAGCCTCTACCACTTGGGATTTTGCTTCAAAATGACATCATATCTCATATGAACTCTTGTGAATGATTGTGGGGTCCAAATCTCAAGAATAACCATCACCTATTTCTCAATGAATGCCTTTGATTGCCTTGACCTGTTAATGCTTCATCTGCAAGACAAAGGTTAGATGACATATTTTTGTACTTTTGGTTAGGGATAAAAGGAAAAGCAATGATATACAAGTGCAAACAATGCTTGGTGATCAAGAACCACTCTCAAAAGGATGACCCACCCATAGGGAAGGAAGCAAGGTGTCCAATGATCTTTGAGGCAATGCAATGTTATGATATGATGCCATGAGGGATCTTAGGGACAAAATTGGGGTCTTACCCCTATTTAAGGTCATTCTAGCCGGAGAAGTGAAGATTAAAGTCTTCATCTCGACGCGGTAGAATGGGCTTAAATAACAGTAATGAGACAAATTTTGGTCCCTAAGAGACCTCATGATGCAAATGTATGCATGCAAAAGAAACAACCTCTGTGGAGAATACCGGTCCACAAAGAAAAGACGATCCATCGAAGTAATACACTCACCAGGAACCAGAGACTCTAACAGGACTCTCATGGGGATAAGAAAAAGAAAAGAATGCATGATCAGGACACGATTCTGAATTAGGGGAAACTAGAATTAGACACAGCGTGAGCAAGACGCGACTGGACTGGAGACCTTACTGGGGAGTAAAGGACTCATACTGGGGAAGAAGAAAGAAATTCCCAAAGGGAATAAACCCATTGGAAAGACTCAAGCTGACTCAAAACTATCCACGAAGGATACTTCGGATGAAAATCCGGACTCGGACTGGGGAAAAATTCACACAGAATCTCCCTGCCGGGGAAAACTGCATATATTGGGGAAAATACCAATACAGCAAAATGGAAAAATCACAACGGAAACTCCACTGGGGAATGTCTAACAAAGAGACTCTCCTGGAGAAAATCTGCAAGATAAGGTGTTACCGGCTACTGGGTAACAAACTCAAAGAGACATGTGATCTAAGCACCGGTTACTGGGTGAAAGAACAACAAGCTCAGGAATAATGAATATCTAAGACCGGTATAAGGGTGAGAGATATCAGTCAACCAAACATCTGAGAAAGACCTGAAAAAGGTACATCAACTCAGGAAAATCTGACTCCACAAGGGACCAAGGTCATAATAGGGAGCAGAAAGGAAGGAACACCAGGGATACCGGCTACTGGGTATATAATAGGTGACCGACCAAAGCGTGAATTGGTATATATGCCAAAACACTCATCATCCGAAAGGATGGTTTAAAAAAGCAAATCGACTTACAGGATAGATATTCGACTCCGCAACGGGAAAATGAATCTTACTCAGCTGGGGAAAAAACCCAAAGAGCACATGAGATATAATATCCATTACCGTCAAAACGTGGATAGTATACTCGCATGAGATATATTATCTATTACCGTCAGAACGTAGATAGTATACTCGCATGGAAGGAACACCAGGGATACCGGTTACTGGGTATATAATAGGTGACCGACCGAAAAGAGAGACAATCGATACCAACACCAACAGGGTAAACGAAAGATAACTCACAGGGGATAAATTGCAAGCATCCGACAATTATCCAAGAGAACCACAAATATTCGATTCCACAAAAGGGACATACGAATCTTACTCGACTAGGGAAACACAAAAGGCTTCGACTGAGGAGTGCATGAGATATATTATCCATTACCGTCAGAACGTGGATAACATACTCGCATGGAAGATTATCCACAACCGGCTATTGGGTTAATAAAGGATAAATCAACCGAAAAGAAAGGCATCGGGATACCAAAACTAGGTATATAAAGATGACCGATCAAAGGGAGCAAAAACCATTACCAATCAAAAGGGTAAATGAAAGAGAAACTCACTGGGGATACATTGATAAACATCAATGATCCGGGGAACAAATCACTGGCATACGGTGAAAGGACCCGCTGAGGATAAAATTGCTAGCATCCGGCAATTATCCACAAGGGAATATCTGCTGGGGATAAAAATTGCTAGCATACGGAAATTACCCAGAAGAAAGAGGGAATATCAACATCGAATACTGGATGAAGATAACCACAAAGAGTAACCATCATCGGTTAGGATGAACAACAAGGTTAACTCTGAAAAGGGGAGAAATTAGGGTTTACAACTACCGAATACGGGGTAGAAGACCAAAAACTCTGGCTGAGGATAAAATTGCTATCATACGGCAATTATCCACAAGAAAGCCCAGACTCCGCCAGGGAGATAACAACAACATAGGATTTACAACTACCGAATACTAGGTAGAAGACCACAAAATCCACCATCAACCAGAATGAACCACAACGGTTACCTCTGCTAGGGGATAAAAGAGATAGGACTTACAACTACCGGCTACCGGGTAGAGGGCCACAACTCTGATGAGGATAAAAGAACTAGGGTTTATAACTACCGAACACATGGTAGAAAACCAACAACTCTCTGCGTGGGGAATGAAAGAATCACAACTCCGCACGGGGAAACAAAATAGGGTTTATAACAAACCATCAACTGCTGAGGAGCAAGAAGAAATAGGATTTATGACTGTAAGACCCCAATTTTGGGCCCTAAGATCCCTCATGGCCCATATCATTTACATCATAACCTCAAGGATCATTGCATGTGGGTTGGTTGCCTTGTGGGTTTGTTTCTTGATCACCAAGCATACTTTGCATTTGTATATCTTTGCTTTCATATGTTTATCATTTAAAAAAGTACAAAAATATTGTCAGTCTAACCTTGTTGCTTGCAGTTGAAGCAATCATCAGCAATTAGGTCAAAGTCAGTCATTGGTCAGTCAAAGCAATGGATGGTGGCCATTCTTGCAGAATTTGGGCACCATGATCAACAATCACAAGTTCATACATCTTGAGACATCATTTGGAATCAAGTTCTCAAGGAATTAGGGTTTGGATTTCATCAGAAGTGGTCCAGTCATCCAAAACCCTAGAAAAGTCAAACTTGGTCAACAGTTGATTTAATCAAGAATTTGATGGATAGAATTGATCTGAAGAAGTTCATTCATGCTTATATAAGCCTCATCTATCATGTCAAACCTCATCATGGAAGAAAATCAAGTCAATCAGAAATTTTCCAGAAATAGCAAGTGGACCTGTAATTTCACCTGCCAAAAATGGAAACTTCTTGATCTTAAACTTACATCATGATACAAGCTTCAAATGAATTTTTGCCCAACATGAAAGTTGAAGATCTTGTTCTCCCATTTTCAAAAAGTCCAAGAACTCTCAAATCCCATGTGTGGTTGTCAAGATATGATCAAATCATTTTCACCAATTTTTGAACTTCAACAAGCCATATCTCTCAAACCATAAGGCCAAATTTGGTGGGGTTTTTTCCTACAAACCACATTTTTCATCCTCTTTCCAAAAATATAAATTTCATGACCTAAAACCTTACCATTCAAAATGGCATTTTTGGACCTTTCTCATTTAAATTCAAAGTTTGACCAAACTTTGACTTTTTGAGTTTTTGACTTTTTCTTGATTTGGTCAATTGGGAAATGTTCCATATCACATTTGTGACTTGCCTCAAGTCCTAATTCATGTCCATACCATCATTCCATCATCATTTTGAATCAAAATGCAAATTTGGCAATTTGGCAAAAGAAGCTTCACAAAAGTAAAAATCAGTACAGCATTTCACTTGTACAACCAAAGCAGCAGAAATGCAGTCTGTTTCCAGCCTGTGCCCAGCCCAAATTCGCAGCAAAAACACACCTCCACTTCCACTTTGTCCACAATTAGCAACTTTGCAAATGAAGGCATTTACACTAAGTTAGCTTAGCACATGGTTAAGTGATGATTAACAGATGATATTTAAGGGATTCTTCTGCATTTCCAACCCTAGCAGCAGCCACATACAGAAAGAAAATACACTCTCACTCTTATCTTGCATTTTGGTAAAAGCACAAATTCTGCAAAAAAAACCTTTGAAGAAACCCGAGTAACCTTGGTTCATCCATAGTCTAAACAACATTTTGAAGCTTCTTGGACCTCCATTCTCCTACTGTAAAGCCTATCCTAGTTCTGTTTCTTCAAGGAATGGCCATGGCAGATTTTGATTTAAAGAGGATTTGAGCTGTTCGAACCGTTTTCCTGCAAGCATTCATCATCATCAATCATCATTGGCAACTGTTTGTGCTTGCAATCTCAAAAGAAGCCCTGCATCCATTTTTCTTCACAACTAAGTAAGTTTTTCGACCCTCTCTTTTCTCTCATCCATGCTATGCCATGTGAACTCCTTAACTTGCTGATGCCAATAGACTTTAAACCATCAAAAATAATCCACTGTGTTGAAAGAAATATGGTCTTAAAGTTCTAAGCTCAAACTTGTTTATGTGGATTTCTCTGTTATGTGCTTAAATTAATGGGTGTAGATGGTGGATTGTGTTTGTGTTTGGCTGGCTGAAGCTTTTGATATACACATTGTCAACTATCGGGCACATTTGTTCATACTGTTTTTTTTAGGAAATGAGGAACACTGTTACATTCGAGCCCTAGCACTCTGACCAGAAAACTCCCATAGTTGTGTTGTTTTGTTGTTGACTAGGATTGCTTAATGATAATTGTTCATTACCATGCTTGATTATTGCATGATTGCTGTGTTACATGCTGTTTGCTTGCTGTTGTTCATGTTGATTACATGATGCTGTTAAACCCTACTGCTGTTTTGCTATCCTAATATGCCCAGATTTTCCATGGTTAATGTTTTGTTGTTGTTGGTTGATACTGCATGATGATGAATGTTGACATGCTACTGTTAAACTACCTGTCCTGCTCAAACTTTTGCTTGAATGTTGTATTGGTGTGTTGCTGTTTAGATGTGTATGAGCATACTGTGTCATTGCCTTGTTTGCTTGCCATGAGGTTTGTATCTTGTTTAATGATGACTTTGCTTGAATTGATGACTGCTGTTGTATGCTGTTATTTGAGTTGCAGTATGAACATTACCATTGCCATGTTAATTTTGTTTTGCTGGGTTTGATGATGATGAAACATGATGATGAATACCATTGCTACATATGCCCTGCTGATGGACAACTTCAAACTTGCTCATAATATCCATGCTGTTGTGTGCTGTTGTATGTTTTGTTGAGATGTTTGATGAACACATGAATACTTTGCTGCTATGCTGAATTTCAATTGATTATGATTGATTTCCATTGCCCTGCTGTTCGAACCTGACCATTGCCATGAAAACATATGATTTGTGTTGAATATTGTTGTTTGTACTTGCTGCTATGCTGATTGTCCATGCTGTAAACTGGTGATGAATTTATGCTGTTGTTCAAACCATCCTGCCTAGAATTCCATGTTTACGTGTGTTTTGCTGTTGACTAGATGATGATGTTTCGTGCCATGCTGGATCTTTGATGCTATTTGTTGATTGTTGTTCTTGAACATAAGTTTGAAGCATGCCTGGCTGTTAAAACCCTAGGGTTTTAGAACCCAGCTTTTGAACTCATCTGGCTGAGTTACTGTTCCATTGGCAACAGCCAATGAGAACATTTCATTTTGTTTGCCAAAGCTGTGCGTTTCAATTAGTGAAATCCATAATTACAAGTTTGCCATCCTGTTGACTTTATTTGACCAATCACCATGCTATCTTGTGCATATTCATCCAATTATTTCATCCAACTTCACAAATTAATTTCTCATTCACATTTCATCCAAAAATCTTGAAATTTTTTCCTCATGATCATGAATGTGTCCTTCATTTAATTGTGATTTTTAATGATTTTTCCATTGGCTGGATTTTTTATGGTAATTATTTTCTTGACATGTATGCCAAAATGATACCCTTTGCCATTTCAATTGTGAAATTGTCATATTGTATCCAATGCCTTTGAAATTTTTTGTGGTAAAACTAGACACATTGATCTTCATTTCCATATAAAGTTTGTGCATTTATCATTTGTGGATTGAGAGTTATGATTTTCTGAAGTTATGTGTTACATTTGGTGCTATACCATGATCATATATTTTCCCAATTTTTGTTCACATGTTTCCTCTTATCCAATTGACCCCAAATTTTGCATGAATGATCCCTTGTATGTCTAATTGATGTATGAATTTTCTTGGAATTAATCTTGCTGTTTTCCATTTGATTGAGAATTTTCTTCCATATGTGGTCATTTGTTGACTTTTTGTGCTATGCATTGCCAAATCTTTTGTGAAATTCTCAAATCTTATTGTATGATCATGAAATTTCATATGTGATAACTAGACATCTCAAGCTTTGCATTGGTGTTAATCTCATTCATTTCTCTTCTGTTTTCAAATTGATATGATTTTTTGAAGTTGACCCATGCTTGTTGACTTTCTCCATGCTTACTTGAATTTGGTTTGACTTCATGATTTTACTTGATTGCCTTCCTCTCATCCAAATGTCATGAAATTTTGCATGTATACCATGTTAGATGTTAGGATTGAGTGTGATTTATTTCATAATTTTTGAGATTGTTTGAGTTGACTTTTGAATGAGGTCTTTGCTGTTGACTTTTGTATGCTTCTCTTGCCATGCTTTGCATCCTTTTGCATGTGAAATGACCATGATGCATGATATAATTATGAATCCAATTGAGAATGCTTCTTGAATGTTTAGACTTGGTTTGGGTTGACTTTTTTCTTGTTGCCTTGATTTTTTCTTTCATCTTTGACCCTAGGCTAGTCCTAGTGGTCTTCTGAGCTTATGTTGAGTTCATCTGTTTCAGGTTACGCATCAATGCCTTGAGGATCATTCTAATGTGCTTGATTTGAATTGTTTAATGTGCTAACCTTTGTTTTGTAGGTGACTCATATGCTTGAGTCTTTGTGCCTTGCGCAATTGGTCCCTCTGTGGTTGACTATTTGGTTCATTATCTTTTGATTTTGACTGTTGAGCTGTTTAATAATTGGTCTGACTTTTGCAGGTACTTTAGTTGCTTAGGTTCTTTGAACTTGCTTGCTTGCTTTGCTTTTTAGCATTTGCTTTGAGGTATAAATACTTCTTCTTCATGTAGTCTGGAGACCCGGTCTGTTATTTGACCGGGCAAACTGTCTGAAGTCCTCCTTAAGAGGCAATGCCTGTGTTTGTTTATATTTGTCCCAAGCAGGAAAAGTCCTTCAAGTAAGGCAATTGGTGGAAGGTAGGGATAAGTAATCTATCCCCCACTATTCAGTGTGTCCTCTCTTTGCTCCCATTACATGGTTGAAGCATTGAGATAAAAACCCAAGATCTAATCGAGTCAATAAAGGGAAAGAGTTCCATCTTTCTGAACTCCCCCACTTTCTATTTGATGCTCTCTCTGATCTGAGATAGAAGCAATGAGGCACACCCCTCATTTCCTATTCATCTGCTTCACCTGAGCCCCTCAATGGCCAGGTTAAGAGCGATCTTTACCCATTACAGTGGACTTTTAAAGTCAAACCCTCTTGTGTGAGCCCCAATTGTTTGGCTATAGAGTGTGCTGTTTGATATTCATTGATTGATTGATTGCTTCATATGCACTTGCCTGCTTATATGCTATGCATTTGTCATCATCATCAATTGCCATTAGTGCATGATCATCTCATTTGTTTTGTGATGTTATCATTGTTGTTTGCCCATTGAGGACAATTGTAAGTCCATTGCTTTGGCATTTGCTCCTGTGATATGGAAGGATAGAGTGTAAGACCTCATTGGTCACTCATATCTTCTGTTGCTTTGTTTGTATGTGAGGATACAGTTATAAGTCCCTGTAAGTTGGCGTCTGTTGTCCTGTGATCATAGTTTGATCTGTTTGTTGTATGTGAGGTTGCAGTTATAAGTCCCTGTAAGTTGGCGTCTGCTTTCCTGTGATCATAGTTTGTTCATCTGTTTGTATGAGAGGTTGCAATTATAAGTCCCTGTAAGTTGGCATTTGCATTCCTGTGATCATATTGTTGCTTTTGTTCTTGTATGTGATGATCCATTGTAAGTCCCTGTAATGTGGCATTGGATTTCCTAGGACCATACTGTGGAATTAACCTAAGTCCAGATAAATTGGCAGTTGATTTCCATATTTCATCTTTGTTCTTTTCTTTTGAGGAGATCGGTGTAAGTCCATTGAGTGGCTTCTGATATCCTGTTCTGTTTTAGGAGACTGGTGTAAATCCATCTATTGGTATCCGGTATCCGCCTTTTATTTCTTTGCCTGTGGAGATTAGTGTAAGACCATTGAGTGGCATCTGACATCCCATTTTGTTTTAGGAGATTGGTATAAGACCATTGATTGGCATCCGATATCCGCTTTTGCTTGCTTTGTTTGTTTGTTATTATTAATTGCTATTCCAAAGGACACACTTGAATCATCTGCTATATGATTTCAAGAAGTGAACCTTCTAAGAAGTTTTACTATCCGTCCTCATCCATTCATCATTCATTATGTCCTAGACTTTTCACACTTTATCTTTTAAAACTTGGCATAAGTGTTGTGCAAACATTTTCATGTTTTCTAACTAAAAACCTGGACTCAAGTCCTTGACCTTTTTCAAACTCCATTTCATAATACTTATTTGAATTAATCCTAATCATACTTTGACCTCATTTTCATAATCATAATCAGTAACTTCACTCATTCACTTGTTTTGGCTTTGTCCATTAATCTTTTCATACGTGAGCTATAGGTTTGATTTATCTTAGTGGTTGATGTTAATCTCACCTTCTGTCTTTAGTGATTGAATTGTAAGTCTTCCTCGCCTATTATAGGGTTAACCCCTCCCTGGCCAGTTGAAGCTGTTCTCACATGGTGGACGTTGTTGTCTGTATAAGGTTGAGTTTTCTCCCGTGGATAACGTAAGACCTAGGGTTTGTGTTTAAAATTGAACCTAACCCACTTTTGGAAATCTTTTAGCCGAACTACGGCGTTCTGATCCTTACCTTTGATGGAAGGTACGTAGGCAACGGGTTCATCCGTTCGAACCCAATAATCCAATAAAATGTATATTCTTTTCTCACCATCCCAATCATGTTTGCACAATCTTTATGTCATAACAAATAACAATTTAGTACAACAAGTGTGAAAAGGGCTCCCTAGGAGTACCTAGGACGTAGTGGGTGCCTAACACCTTCCCATTGCGTAATTTACCCCTTACCCAGAATCTCTGATCTTTTTATTAGTTTTCTACGTGTAAAACTTCTTAGGCTTTTGTTCGCTTTTTAGCCAATCCTTTGGATAAATAAAAGTGCGGTGGCGACTCGAAAATTTCAACGTATCTCATAGCTTATGGTTTAATCGATAGATCATATAGCGACGAATACACCGCTACAGAAAAGTGGCGACTCTGCTGGGGAAAACAGATCGAATCCCTGGTTGTAGTGCCTACTTTTCACCCTTGTTGTGCTATATTGTTATTCTTTATCTGACATATTTTTGTACAATTTGGGATGAATGTATTGATTGTAATGTGTGAATTGCTTGATATACATTTGCTGTTTGCTTTGGTGATCTGTGAGATGAGTTCTATACCCGAACTCGAGTGCACTCTAGGATAGGAGAATGGCATAGTCTTGTCGACTGGTGTGGAGTAGTCCTTAGCCAGTTGACTTGCGAGTCCATTCACTTGGTGGAGGTCATGTTGAACTAATAATGTCACACAAGTTATTTGTGGTTAGGCATTATTCTTTCAATCATGTTCCGCAGAAGCCAAGGACCTTAGTTTACCAAACCCATCTTGGCCTATTTTTAGGACCGTAGTGCGGAGGTCGTTCAGATGTCAGTTCTGATACGATTGTTACGCGATACTACACTCATAAGAGTTTCTCTTGAGAATATTCTTGGAATACGAGTATTCGTTCCTCCGATAATATTCGAAAGATGGAACGATGATTATGGGAACCTCTGATAGAACATGTTTGGCAGGTTTAAACCCTAGTACACTCCCTTTGGGTGGTTCTTAACCGAGACCCCATGCTCGTGACTCTCAACAAACCCTTGATTCGTGGTTGAGTCGTTCAAGCATTGTTAATATCAATGGATCCCGGATCAGGTGTAAAACCTAAATCCATCAAAGCGGCTGGTTGATATTAAGAATGTTAGAACCGGTTCATGTACCGTTAATATCAATGGAACTTGGGTGTCGATAAGGTGAAAACCTAAATCCACCAAAATGGATGATTGATATTAGGGATACAACGAGCTTTCCCACGACCTTTGTTTGGTGTGCTTTGCTTGATCCTTGAGTGTGTTTGTTGCATTCATGCATTCACGCATTTCATCCGCATTCATGTCATCAAAAAGAGAAAATTTTCAAGGAACTTAAAGGGTTATTTGCAAAATTTTCAGACATGGAAAGACCGAAAAGGCATACAAAGAAGTACAGCTTTAAGCAGCCCGATGTAAAAGAGTTAAGGAATCTGACATCATATGTACTAGATCCCTTGGGTTTCAAGGCTCGCTATGGAAAGCTTCTGCCGCTGCTGACTACTCAGGTGGATGAGGGATTGATGAGCACTCTTGCTCAGTTCTATGATCCGCTCTATCATTGCTTCTTATTTCCAGACTTCCAGTTGTTGCCGACTTTGGAAGAATACTCTCACCTTATTGGGATTCCTATTCTGGATCAAGTGCCGTTCAGTGGCCTAGAGAGTATTCTGTCTGCTCGAGAGATTTCCAGTCTGTTGCACATAGATGAAGATCTGATTAGAGCTAATCTGACTACCAAAGGTGGAATTCAGGGTTTTCCCTCCGAGTTCCTTATTGCTCAAGCCATTTTCTATGGGAAGGCCATGAGTGAGGATGCCTTTGAGGCTCTATTTGTATTACTCATCTATGGATTGGTGCTGTTTCCCAACTTTGACAAGTTCGTCGACATGAATGCCATTAGGATCTTTTCAGTTCTTAATCCGGTTCCGACCTTGTTGGGTGATGCATATGTCTCCATGCATTTGAGGAATATGAAGAATGGAGGAGTCATTGTCTGCTGTTTACCCCTGCTGTACAAGTGGTTTATTTCGCACTTGCCGCAGACAGTTGCTTTCAAGGAGAACAAGGGATGTCTACGGTGGTCTCAGAGACTCATGTCTCTCACCAATGATGATATCACCTGGTATGATCGCGTGTATGATACCGTTCAGATCATCAATTCCTGTGGTGAATTCCCTAATGTGCCTCTTCTTGGTACATGTGGTGGGATTACCTACAATCCTACGCTTGCACGTCGTCAGCTTGGGTTCCCCCTAAAGGATAAACCCCATAACATTCTGTTAGAAGGTGTATTCTTTCAGGAGGGTAAAGATCCCCAAGGCCTGAAAGCCAGATTTGTCCGCGCTTGGCGCAATATTCGCATAAAGAGTAGGAATGAATTGGGTCCAAAGAACTGCATTGCTTTGGAGCCATACACCTCTTGGGTCAGACAGAGGGCTGCTACCTACCTGATGCCGTATGATCATCCAAGACCTACACTGTTGGATGTGGCTGGGCCTTCAACCCTCCCTACCCAACGTGTAGAGGAGTTGAGAGAAGAAGACCTTTCGCGTGCCTGGATCCGCGAGAGAGAGGAATTGCTGCAGCAGCTCAAGGAGAAAGATGCTATGATTGAATTTCTCGAGCACCGAGTGATCGACGATCCGAATGACACTTGGACTTCTCTGCTTCCTCAGTCCTCCAAATTCTGGAAAAGGAAGTATGATCAACTTGCAAAGGAGAAAGCTGATATGGAGGCCGCCTATGAGAGAGAGATCAAGAAGTTGTACACTTCTCGTCTTCCAGCATCCCGAGCTAATAGGGATCCATAGGATGTCATTTACCTTTTCTCTTTGTAATATTTAAAAGAATGCTGTACTTCTTTGTCTTAATATTTTGAATGAAAATATTTTCCATGAGCAATCAAAATGTTTAATATTCAAAATATTGCAAATAAACACCCTAAGGGTTCCTTGAAAATCAAAGCATTTGCACAAGCATTTCATGCATCATTCGTGCATAAGCAGGTACCCATTTTTCTGGTCTTCCGGTTCTAACATCTGCTCTTCATTTATTTTGAAGACAAGCTGACTCACCGGTATTATACGAGGGTCAACTCTGCAAGGATTATGGAGCAGTTGGAACAAGAGAATCAGAGTTTGAGAGATGAAGTCGCCAGACTTGGCGCATTGATGGAGCAACTTCTTGCTGCTCAGAATCAGCCTGCTCCTCAACCAGCAACTCCGGTTCAGCGGACGGTTATCTCAGAGATAGCTACATCAACGGTGCCTGTCAGTGCCCAGCAGCCAAATGCCATGCCTCCCGGTTTTCCTTGGGGGATGCCTCCTGGCTTTATGCCTGATCTGCCAGCTCCTACCTTTGCTCAAATGCCGGCATCTAGCCCGGTCCCTATCCCTGTTCCTCCTGTCGTGCATACCATGCCTAGGGTAGACGACACCATTTATCACTCTGAGGCTTCTGAGGGCTCAGATGTACATGAGAAAATGGATGCAATGAACGATCAATTCCTTGAGCTGAGAAAGGAATTGAGAACTCTTAGAGGCAAAGATCTTTTCGGCAAGTCAGCAGCCGAACTTTGTCTGGTTCCCGGTGTGAAAATACCAGTCAAATTCAAAGTCCCAGACTTTGAAAAGTATAAAGGGAATACTTGTCCTTTGGCACACTTGGTCATGTATGCCAGGAAGATGTCCACGCAGACCGACAACGATCAACTCTTGATCCACTACTTCCAAGACAGTTTGTCTGGTGCTGCTCTACGTTGGTACATGAGCTTGGACAGCGTCAACATCCGCTCTTTCAACGATCTTGGCGAAGCTTTCGTCAAGCAATACAAATACAACATTGACATGGCGCCTGACAGAGATCAACTCAGGTCTATGTCACAAAAGGACAAAGAGTCGTTTAAGGAGTACGCCCAGAGATGGCGTGAGCTGGCAGCTCAAATCACTCCACCATTAGAAGAGAAAGAGATGACCAAGATCTTTCTGAAGACTCTTGGGTCATTCTATTATGAGAGAATGGTGGCCAGCGCTCCCTCTGATTTCACCGAGATGGTGAACATGGGGATGCGTCTGGAAGAAGGTGTCCGCGAAGGACGATTAGCAAAAGATGATGGTTCTTCCTCTAAGCGATATGGAGCATTTAAGAGGAAAGAAGGTGAAGCGCATGCCGTGCAATCTCAGCCGAAGCATCGAAGACCCTCTGTTCAGAGGAAGCCTGCACATCGTGCCAGACATCAGCATCAGGTGGCTAGCGTGGCACCTGTATTCAAGGATAATGCTCAGCAGTATCAGCATCAGCAGCAATATCCACAGCCGCAATATCAACAGCAACAGCAGCGTCCACAGCAACAGGCCTACCAGCCTCGTGGAAGTACAACCAATCAGGCTAATGTGAACTATGATAGGAAGAAGGTCAGCTTCGACCCGATTCCGATGACATATACAGAGCTTTATCCCTCCTTGTTGGAGAGGAAATTGGTTTCTCCCAGGGATCCTCCTGCTATTCCTGCCAACCCGCAATGGTGGTACAAACCAGACCAGCATTGTGTCTATCATTCCGGTGCTCCGGGCCACAACGTTGAGAACTGTTTCCCGCTGAAGAATAAGGTTCAAGACCTCATGAGAAGCGGAATTCTGAGTTTTGAAGACTCCAACCCTAATGTCACCAGGAACCCATTGCCTTCGCATGGGAAATCTGTGAACATGATTCAGGAAGACCTTGGGAAGTACAAGGTGAAGTATGTCAGTCATATCCGGCAGTCATTGGTTGGATTACATAAGATGCTGTGTCAGCACAGCTATTTGAAGCATAACCATGACCAGTGTCGCGTCTGTTCTGTCAATCGTTTGGGTTGTGACCAAGTTCGCAAGGAATTACAAATGTTGTTGAACGAAGGTACCATTGAGATTCTCCAGAATCGCAATGTGGATGTTGTTGAGCCCGAAGTGAATGTCATTTCCCCGGTGTTCAAATTGCCTGAGCCTGTTGTTATTCGCTACAATAGCAACAAGCCTAAGGCTTCACCTTCTTTGATTATCAAACCGGCAGGCCCTGTGCCTTATTCATCTGATAAAGCTGTACCTTTCAGATACAATCCTGTTGCTGTCCAGGATGGGGTTGAAGTACCTTTGCCTTCCACTTCCGTGACCACTATCGCTGATGTTAGTGGATTGACCCGCAGTGGTCGTGTCTTTTCTGCGCCTGCTAAGGCTGTTGCTTCTGAATCTGTTGAGCGTCCTGTGGGGACTGCTGTGAATGTTCAGAATCCGGCACTTGATGTTGCCAAACCCTCCTCGTCTGTACAAAAGACTCCTGTTTCTTCAGATGGCCCGAGTGGCATTGTTGATGAAGAATCTGATGAGATGCTGAGGCTCATCAGAAAGAGCGAGTATAATATTGTAGACCAGCTTCTACACACGCCCTCCAAGATTTCCATTCTTTCTCTATTGCTGAATTCAGAACCCCATAGGGAGTCTCTGCAGAAAGTCTTGGACCTGGCGTACGTTGATCATGACGTCACCCTGGAACAATTTGATAGCATTGTTGCAAACATTACCGCTTGCAACACTCTGAGCTTTTGTGACGCTGATCTCCCTGAGGAGGGAAGAGACCACAACATGGCTTTACACATATCTATGAATTGCAAATCTGATGCAATGTCCAATGTACTGGTGGACACTGGATCATCTCTGAATGTATTGCCAAAATCCACACTCTCTCGTTGTCATATCAAGGTCCTCCTATGAGGCAGAGTGGGGTTGTTGTTAAAGCTTTTGATGGGTCGCGTAAGACCGTGATTGGGGAAGTTGATCTCCCAATCAAAATTGGACCAAGTGATTTCCAGATCACTTTTCAAGTAATGGATATTCACCCATCATACAGCTGTCTCTTGGGCAGACCATGGATTCACGAGGCTGGCGCCGTGACATCCACCCTACACCAAAAGCTGAAGTTTGTCAAAAAACAAGAAATTGGTTGTAGTAGGGGGAGAAAAGGCTCTCCTGGTCAGTAATCTGTCTTCTTCTCGTACATTGATGCAGAGGATGAAGTTGGAACTCAGTTCCAAGCTTTATCTATTGATAAACCAATCGAGAAGAAGTCTCCTTCATTCACTTCCTACCGAGATGCTAAGCTGGCCATTGAATGTGGTGCAGTTGCTGGATTAGGGAAAGTGCTTGAACTTGAAGATAACCGATCCCGGGCTGGCATTGGCTTTGGTTCTGGGGCATGCAATGAGCAAGGTCTGTTCACAAGTGGAGGATTCATTCATGCTGATCAACCTGCAGAAGAGAGGAAGCTGCTGCTATCATTGAAGAAGAAGATGCAGAAGACTTGAACAATTTTGTTATTCCTGGTGGTGTCTGCCACAATTGGGTCGCTGTGGATGTTCCTACAGTTATCCATAGATCAGAGTAATTGTTCATTTTGTTTAAAACCCTTCTCCCATGCCAAAAGGAGAAGTGATGACATTGTTGGCAAAGCATATATACAATGATGTTTTCATTCAATTTTTGCATTGTCAAAACATTTGTTTTTCCTTTGTTTTCACTTTTTGCTTTTCTTTATGAAATCAGTGATCACAAAAAACCATAAAAACAAAATAAAAGCTGTAAAAGCAACATTTTTCATCCGCATAATGATTTGCTTGTTTAAAATTGTGAAGTTTTGTTTTCTTAACCAAAATCATTATGCAGGTTGATCCTAAAACCCATTGAACATAATGATCCAACGCCATCTCCCAATTTTGAATTCCCTGTATTTGAGGCAGAGGAAGATGACGTTGAAGAGATTCCTGATGAGATCACCCGTCTCCTTGAGCACGAAGAGAAGATCATTCAGCCGCATCTCGAAGACTTGGAAACAGTCAACTTGGGATCTGAAGATTGTGAGCGCCTGGTGAAGATTGGGGCACTTCTTGAAGAGTCTGTTAAGGAAGATTTGATCAGCTTGCTACGAGAATATTCAGATATCTTTGCTTGGTCCTATGAAGACATGCCGGGTTTAGATACAGATATTGTGCAACATTTCCTGCCTTTGAAGCCTGAGTGCGTGCCTGTGAAGCAGAAGCTCAGAAGAACTCATCCAGATATGGCAGTGAAGATCAAAGAGGAAGTTCAGAAGCAAATTGATGCGGGGTTTCTGGTGACTTCGACATATCCTCTATGGGTGGCCAATATTGTGCCTGTTCCTAAGAAGGACGGAAAAGTCCGTATGTGCGTTGATTACAGAGATTTGAATAAAGCTAGCCCAAAAGATGATTTTCCTCTACCACACATTGACATGTTGGTAGACAATACAGCTAAATTCAAAGTCTTTTCCTTTATGGACGGATTTTCCGGATATAATCAAATCAAGATGGCACCAGAGGATATGGAGAAGACAACATTCATCACACCTTGGGGAACATTCTGTTATCGAGTGATGCCCTTCGGTTTGAAGAACGCCGGAGCCACGTATCAACGAGCTATGACTACCTTGTTTCATGACATGATGCACAAGGAGATAGAAGTCTATGTTGATGATATGATTGCTAAGTCCCGAACGGAAGGTGAGCATATTGAGCATTTGTTGAAGCTTTTTCAGCGTTTGAGGAAGTTCCAGCTTCGTCTGAATCCGAACAAATGTACTTTTGGAGTCCGTTCCGGAAAGTTGTTGGGTTTTGTGGTAAGCGAAAGAGGTATTGAGGTTGATCCTGCCAAGGTCAAAGCAATACAAGAGATGCCCGCACCCAAAACTGAGAAGCAAGTCCGAGGTTTTCTTGGCCGCTTGAACTACATTTCCAGATTTATATCCCACATGACTGCCACATGTGCGCCGATATTCAAGCTCCTCCGGAAGGATCAGTCTCATGATTGGACCGAGGATTGCCAGAAAGCTTTCGACAGTATCAAGGATTATCTGTCTGAACCTCCGATTTTGTCTCCGCCTGTGGAAGGAAGACCTCTGATTATGTACTTAACAGTTCTTGAAGACTCGATGGGTTGTGTACTCGGTCAACAAGATGAATCAGGGAAGAAGGAGTTTGCTATCTACTACCTCAGTAAGAAGTTTACTGATTGTGAGTCTCGGTACTCTATGCTTGAGAAGACGTGCTGTGCTTTAGCTTGGGCAGCTAAGCGTTTGCGCCAGTACATGATAAATCATACAACTTGGTTGATATCCAGAATGGATCCAATTAAGTATATCTTCGAGAAGCCTGCTTTAACTGGGAGGATTGCCCGTTGGCAGATGTTGTTGTCTGAGTATGATATCGAGTATCGAGCTCAGAAAGCTATCAAAGGTAGTATCTTGGCTGACCACTTAGCGCACCAGCCGATTGAAGATCATCAGTCTGTTCAGTACGACTTCCCTGACGAGGAAATTCTGTATTTGAAGATGAAAGATTGCGATGAGCCTACACTTGATGAAGGTCCAGAACCTGGTTCCAGATGGACGATGGTGTTTGATGGCGCTGTTAATCAATATGGAAATGGAATTGGGGCAGTAATTGTTAATCCCCAGGGTTCGCACATTCCATTTACAGCAAGGCTAACTTTCAAATGCACGAATAACATGGCGGAGTATGAAGCCTGTATAATGGGACTTGAAGAATGCATTGACTTGAGAATCAAATATCTTGATGTCTATGGTGATTCAGCTTTGGTTGTCAATCAGATCAAGGGTGAATGGGAGACAAATCAGCCAGGTCTCATCCCATACAGAGATTATGCAAGGAGAATTTCAACTTTCTTCACAGAAGTTGAATTTTATCATATTCCTCGAGAGGATAATCGGATGGCAGATGCCCTTGCTACGCTTGCTTCTATGATAGTTGTCAGATGGTGGAATGATGTTCCCAACATTACTGTGATGCGCTTGGACAGACCCGCTCACATATTTGCAATCGAAGAAGTAAAAGATGACAAGCCTTGGTATTTTGATATCAAGAATTTCCTCCAGAACCAGGTCTACCCGCCTGGGGCATCAAACACAAGGATAGGAAAACTTTGAGAAGGTTGTCAGGTAGTTTCTACCTCAGCGGTGAAGTGCTGTACAAGAGAAATTTTGATATGGTTTTGCTCAGATGCGTGGATAGACACGAGGCAAACCTTTTGATGACTGAGGTCCATGAGGGTTCATTTGGTACTCATTCCAATGGACATGCCATGGCTAAGAAAATGTTGAGAGCAGGCTACTATTGGCTGACAATGGAGTCTGACTGTTGCAAGTATGTGAAGAAATGTCACAAGTGTCAAATTTATGCGGATAAGATTCATATTCCTCCGACACTCCTGAATGTGATTTCATCACCATGGCCTTTCTCTATGTGGGGAATCGACATGATCGGCATGATTGAGCCGAAAGCGTCCAACGGACATCGTTTTATTCTCGTAGCAATTGATTACTTCACCAAATGGGTTGAAGCCGCTTCATACGCGAATGTAACCAGACAGGTGGTTGTGAAGTTTATCAAGAACCAGCTAATTTGCCGTTATGGTGTGCCAGAAAGGATCATTACTGATAATGGATCCAATCTGAATAATAAGATGATGGATGAGTTGTGCGCTGAATTTAAGATTGCACACCATAATTCTTCTCCCTACAGACCCAAGATGAATGGGGCTGTTGAAGCTGCTAACAAGAATATCAAGAGAATTATCCAGAAGATGACTGTCACGTACAAAGATTGGCATGAGATGCTGCCATTTGCTTTGCATGGATATCGTACGTCTGTACGCACTTCAACAGGGGCAACCCCTTTCTCTCTTGTTTATGGCATGGAAGCCGTTCTCCCAGTAGAGGTGGAGATCCCATCAATGCGAGTCTTGATGGAAGCCAAGTTGACTGATGCTGAATGGATTCAGAGTCGTTATGACCAACTGAATTTGATTGAAGAGAAGAGATTAACTGCCATGTGCCATGGTCAGTTATATCAGCAAAGAATGAAGAAAGCATTCGACAAGAAGGTCAAGCCTCGTGCGTTCCGAGAAGGTGACCTTGTGCTCAAGAAAGTTTTGTCTTTCGCGCCCGATTCCAGGGGCAAGTGGACTCCAAACTACGAGGGTCCATATGTTGTTAAGAGAGCCTTTTCAGGCGGTGCTTTGATGCTTACAACAATGGATGGGGAGGATTTCACTCGTCCTGTGAATTCAGATGCAGTTAAGAGATACTTTGCCTAAAAAAAAAAAAAAAAGAGTATATGCAAATGAAAAAACAAATGAAAAAAAGAGAATGAAAAAACAGAATAGCTCGCTAAGTTGAAAACCCGAAAGGGCGGCTTAGGCAAAAATGAGCGTCTCGGTGGAGAACCCGCAAGGGTAATCCAGGCAAAAATTAGAGACTTGGAAAAAAGATATATATTTGCATCCCGCTAGATTGAGTACCTCACTCTGGGGCAATCTAGGCAAAAATTAGGGATTTGGCAAGTAACTGCATCCTGACAAGACTTTCTGTTCATCAGTCGTCATTTCGTCAGAAGATTCTCGATTCGTCGTCAACTGAAGCTTCGGATACATCGAGATTCAAATTGGTAGAGAAAGGATCATTATGTTCAATGTAGCCCTCTTCCAATATATATCACTGATTTCAATTTGTACAGATCTATGGAGTCTTGCCATTTGCGGACTACCATTCCATCAAATCAATTTGAGCTTTTATCCAATTATTTGCACTCTTATTTGTTTCAATTCAACAAATGTTTTGCATGTTTTAAATTGATAAAATGTCATTGTTTTAAACAAATCAAATTTTTCAAAATTGTTGTTTTAAACAAAGTGAACATTCACAAGATTGAAAGGATACTCAAGAATATCTCAGTGCTCTCCCGAGGGTGACATGATTCCCAACAGGTAAGACATTCGTTCATATTCCTGGTTTGGTTTGTATTTTCTTTCTACAGATCTTTGTTGGGGTTGTTCCTCAAACAGAGTTGTTGTTGGGGTTGTTCCCCAGTACAGTCGCAAGTGATTTGTTGTTGAAGACTTTGTTTCCTCCAGCAGCAGTTTTTCCCTAGCATGGATGTTTTTCTTGAGAAGTTTCGGTGGTTGATGGTTTGTCATCTTGGTGCCCCGTCACTTTCTCCAGTGGGTCGTCTGCCCCAGACTTTATTTGTCTCCTCAGCACAGTCATGAGTGTAACTGATTGATTGATACTCCCCTCGGAGTCGCGAGTAGAGCTGTTATTAATATCCCCACCAGGGTTGCAAGTGGAGTTGTTACCTCTTTTTCCCCATGCAGTGTTGCCAGCGGAATTGTCTGTTTCCTCAGCATGATCGCTTTCTTTTTGAAGACTCGGTAGGTCAGTGGTTTGATACCCAGTACTTTACCTTTTCCCCGGCAAAGTCGTCTGCGGAATTGTTGCTATCTCTCCATCAGAGTTTTTCTCTTCAGCAGAGCAGGATTTATTTTCCTATTCAGTGGTTGATTTGGGCCGATATCCCAGTGTTTTAACCATCTTTCCCTCAGCTTAGTCTGCAGAATGTTTGTTATGGCGGTTTCGCCTGTTGAATATTCCTTCAATCCCCGATATGGTCGGATGATGGCTCTAAACTCCAGTGAACGGATTAATTTCCTGACGGTTTGAGATCCCCAGTAGAGTGGCTTGTATTGCAGAATCTACTTGTTGTGATCAGTTTGCTGTGTGTATTCTCCCCAAGTGGATTGATTCGTTGCAGAATCTATTTGTTTGATCTGTCCTCCCTCAGTGGTTTGTTCCCAAGAGAGTAGCCGACAGTTTTCCCCAGTAGAGTTGCTTATGCAGTTAAGATTCTATCTGGATGATATCATTCTCCCTCAGTGGATTCTCCCCCAGTGGAGTTATGTGGATTTGCTTCTACAGCAGTTCGTGCTTATGCACCTTTTTGTTTCTCAGTTGACACTGGGATCCCCTGCAGATACTTTGGGACTTCTCTTGTTCCCCTACAGATTTGTCTTGGTGGCTGTCTTGCCCGTTGTGACTTTCTGTACCCTGAGTGGGTTGTTTCCTGATATTTTCTGATTCTCTGCTTCTTCAGCAGTACCTGCAGGTCTTTGCTTTACAGCACGTAGATCTCTGCAGATTGGCTCTCCAGTTGGTTTTTTCCCCTGGAAGTATAATACCGGACGTCTGGTTCCTGAACCTGTTTGTGTTAGAATTGTCTGTTTTGTCAGCATTCATCAAACATAAATCACGCATATTCATGCATATTCATAAACATTCAGATATTCATGTTGCATTTCTTGCCATATATCTTTTGTTTGTCGTGTCTCCTGCTATGGTGATATAGATCTCTTTACAGATCTCCCCAAGCAGATGTCGGGTGTTTATAAATCTCTCCATATAGCGTCAACCCCATAAGCAGAAAATGTTGTCTTTCCTTCTGCAGTTCCCCACTGAGATATATCCTCGTGGATGACGGTTTCTTCCGTTTCCTCCCAACACATATATTGGGATGGATTTTCCTATTTGAGTTACATCCTCATTAGGACGTGTCTTGATTCAGTCTGTCTTTTCGGATCGTTCCCGAATTGGCTATTTGTCAAATATCTTGTGCTTCCCAGTGGGTTGTTCCCCAGCGGAATGTTTTTTGGGCCTCTACCCTCATACCCGGTAGCTATAAGTCCTACTTTTTCTGGCTTTCTTAACAGAATTTGTGGTTATACACCTTTTATTCTCCAGCCAGAGTTTTGGTTTTCTACCCCGTACCCGGTAGTTGTAATTCCTGTTTTCCTGCTCTTCAGCAGTTGGTGGTTTGTTATAAACCCTATTTTGGTTTCCCGTGCGGATTTGTGATTTGTTCTATCCCCACGCGGAGTTGTTGGTCTTCTACCCCGTATTCGGTAGATGTAAACCCTAATTTTGTGGTTATCTTCATTCAATATTTGATGATGATTTTCCTTTGCTTGTATAAGTTGCTCAGATCAGCACTTATATCCTCAGCAAGTATTTTGTGGATAATTGCCGTATGCTAGCAATTTTATCCCCAGTGGGTCTTTTCACCGTATGCTAGTGATTTGTTCCCCGGATCATTGGTTGTTTACCAATGCATCCCCAGCTAGTCTCTGTCGATAATTGCCGGATGCTTGCAATTTATCCTCAGCAGTTCGCCTTTCATTTACCCTTTTGTTGGTAATGTCTGTTGCTTCTTTGATTGGTTATCATTATATACCTAATTGGTATCCCGATGCCTTTCTGTTCGGTCGATTTATCCTTTGTTAACCCAGTAACCGGTTGTGGATAATCTTCCATGCGAGTATATTATTCACGGTCTGCCGGTAATGAATAATATATCTCATGCACTCTTCAGTCGAAGCCTTTTGTGTTTCCCCGGTCGAGTAAGATTCGTTATTTCCCTTTGCGGAGTCGAATATTTCTTTGTTGTCGGATAATTGCCGGATGCTTGCAATTTATTCCTTTGAGTTGTCTTTCGTTTACCCGTATGCTTGGTATCGATTGTCTCTCTTTGTGGTTAGTCACCTATTATATACCCAGTAACCGGTATCTCTGGTGTTTCTTACCTTTCGAGTATATTATCTACGTTCTGACGGTAATAGATAATATATCTCATGCGAGTGTCTTATCCACGGTCTGCCGGTAATGGATATTATATCTCATGCACTCTTTGGGTTTGTGTCCCCATTTGAGTAAGATTCGTTTTCCCGTTGTGGATTCGAATGCCCATCCTGTAAGTCGATTTGCTTTTTCAAGCTTTCTTCAGGATGATGAGTGTTTTGGAAGTGAAAACCAATTCACGTCTTCGGATTTTATCCTATAAACAACCCAGTAACCGGTTCAGGATAATTTTCCTTTCGAGTATATTATTCACGGTCTGCCGGTAATGAATAATATATCTCATCTGAGTATTCTATCCACGTTCTGACGGTAATGGATATTATATCTCGTGCGCTCTTGAGTCAATCTTTTGATTGTTTTCCCCTCAGAGTAAGATTCATTTTCCTTGTGGAATTGAATGTCCATCCTATAAACAAGTTTGCTTTTCCAGCTCTCTTCAGGATGATGAGTGTTTTGGAAGTGAAATCCAATTCACGCTTTGGTCGGTCACCTATTATATACCCAGTAACCGGTATCCTTGGTGTTCCCTCCTTTCTGCTCCCTATTATGACTTCGGTCCCCCTGTGGAGTCAGATTTTCCTGAGTTTGTTACCCGTATGCCTGGTAACATCTCATTTCGTTGTTACTTCCCCAGTGAAGTTTTCTTTTGCTTCTCTTCAGGAGTCAGCTTGTGTTTCTCCAATGGATTTATTTTCCTTTGGAAATCTGTTCCCCAGTGTGAGTTCTTCACTCCCCAGTGAGTTCTCCAATCTGTTTTCTGTTATTTCCCTAATCAGAGTCGTGTCTTGTTCACGCTGTGTCAGTTTTGCTTTTCCCCAGTTTAGAGTCGCGTCTTGTTCACACATTTCTTTTTCTTTTATTATCCCCATAGAGTCTTGTTAGAGTCTCTGTTCCTGGTAAGTGTACTACTCCGATGGATTGTCTTTTCTTCTGTGTGAATCATATTCCCCACAGAATTTGTGTCTTTTGCATGCATACATCTACATCATGAGGTCTCTTAGGGACCAAAATTTGTCTCATTACTGTTATTTAAGCCCATTCTACCGCGTCGAGATGAAGATTTCTAAACTTCACTTCTCCGGCTAGAATGACCTTAAATAGGGGCATCTGTAAGACCCCAATTTTGGGCCCTAAGATCCCTCATGGCCCATATCATTTACATCATAACCTCAAGGATCATTGCATGTGGGTTGGTTGCCTTGTGGGTTTGTTTCTTGATCACCAAGCATACTTTGCATTTGTATATCTTTGCTTTCATATGTTTATCATTTAAAAAAGTACAAAAATATTGTCAGTCTAACCTTGTTGCTTGCAGTTGAAGCAATCATCAGCAATTAGGTCAAAGTCAGTCATTGGTCAGTCAAAGCAATGGATGGTGGCCATTCTTGCAGAATTTGGGCACCATGATCAACAATCACAAGTTCATACATCTTGAGACATCATTTGAATCAAGTTCTCAAGGAATTAGGGTTTGGAATTCATCAGAAGTGGTCCAGTCATCCAAAACCCTAGAAAAGTCAAACTTGGTCAACAGTTGATTTAATCAAGAATTTGATGGATAGAATTGATCTGAAGAAGTTCATTCATGCTTATATAAGCCTCATCTATCATGTCAAACCTCATCATGGAAGAAAATCAAGTCAATCAGAAATTTTCCAGAAATAGCAAGTGGACCTGTAATTTCACCTGCCAAAAATGGAAACTTCTTGATCTTAAACTTACATCATGATACAAGCTTCAAATGAATTTTTGCCCAACATGAAAGTTGAAGATCTTGTTCTCCCATTTTCAAAAAGTCCAAGAACTCTCAAATCCCATGTGTGGTTGTCAAGATATGATCAAATCATTTTCACCAATTTTTGAACTTCAACAAGCCATATCTCTCAAACCATAAGGCCAAATTTGGTGGGGTTTTTTCCTACAAACCACATTTTTCATCCTCTTTCCAAAATATAAATTTCATGACCTAAAACCTTACCATTCAAAATGGCATTTTTGGACCTTTCTCATTTAAATTCAAAGTTTGACCAAACTTTGACTTTTTGAGTTTTTGACTTTTTCTTGATTTGGTCAATTGGGAAATGTTCCATATCACATTTGTGACTTGCCTCAAGTCCTAATTCATGTCCATACCATCATTCCATCATCATTTTGAATCAAAATGCAAATTTGGCAATTTGGCAAAAGAAGCTTCACAAAAGTAAAAATCAGTACAGCATTTCACTTGTACAACCAAAGCAGCAGAAATGCAGTCTGTTTCCAGCCTGTGCCCAGCCCAAATTCGCAGCAAAAACACACCTCCACTTCCACTTTGTCCACAATTAGCAACTTTGCAAATGAAGGCATTTACACTAAGTTAGCTTAGCACATGGTTAAGTGATGATTAACAGATGATATTTAAGGGATTCTTCTGCATTTCAACCCTAGCAGCAGCCACATACAGAAAGAAAATACACTCTCACTCTTATCTTGCATTTTGGTAAAAGCACAAATTCTGCAAAAAAAACCTTTGAAGAAACCCGAGTAACCTTGGTTCATCCATAGTCTAAACAACATTTTGAAGCTTCTTGGACCTCCATTCTCCTACTGTAAAGCCTATCCTAGTTCTGTTTCTTCAAGGAATGGCCATGGCAGATTTTGATTTAAAGAGGATTTGAGCTGTTCGAACCGTTTCCTGCAAGCATTCATCATCATCAATCATCATTGGCAACTGTTTGTGCTTGCAATCTCAAAAGAAGCCCTGCATCCATTTTTCTTCACAACTAAGTAAGTTTTTCGACCCTCTCTTTCTCTCATCCATGCTATGCCATGTGAACACCTTAACTTGCTGATGCCAATAGACTTAAAACCATCAAAAATAATCCACTGTGTTGAAAGAAATATGGTCTTAAAGTTCTAAGCTCAAACTTGTTTATGTGGATTTCTCTGTTATGTGCTTAAATTAATGGGTGTAGATGGTGGATTGTGTTTGTGTTTGGCTGGCTGAAGCTTTTGATATACACATTGTCAACTATCGGGCACATTTGTTCATACTGTTTTTTTAGGAAATGAGGAACACTGTTACATTCGAGCCCTAGCACTCTGACCAGAAAACTCCCATAGTTGTGTTGTTTTGTTGTTGACTAGGATTGCTTAATGATAATTGTTCATTACCATGCTTGATTATTGCATGATTGCTGTGTTACATGCTGTTTGCTTGCTGTTGTTCATGTTGATTACATGATGCTGTTAAACCCTACTGCTGTTTTGCTATCCTAATATGCCCAGATTTTCCATGGTTAATGTTTTGTTGTTGTTGGTTGATACTGCATGATGATGAATGTTGACATGCTACTGTTAAACTACCTGTCCTGCTCAAACTTTTGCTTGAATGTTGTATTGGTGTGTTGCTGTTTAGATGTGTATGAGCATACTGTGTCATTGCCTTGTTTGCTTGCCATGAGGTTTGTATCTTGTTTAATGATGACTTTGCTTGAATTGATGACTGCTGTTGTATGCTGTTATTTGAGTTGCAGTATGAACATTACCATTGCCATGTTAATTTTTGTTTTGCTGGGTTTGATGATGATGAAACATGATGATGAATACCATTGCTACATATGCCCTGCTGATGGACAACTTCAAACTTGCTCATAATATCCATGCTGTTGTGTGCTGTTGTATGTTTTGTTGAGATGTTTGATGAACACATGAATACTTTGCTGCTATGCTGAATTTCAATTGATTATGATTGATTTCCATTGCCCTGCTGTTCGAACCTGACCATTGCCATGAAAACATATGATTTGTGTTGAATATTGTTGTTTGTACTTGCTGCTATGCTGATTGTCCATGCTGTAAACTGGTGATGAATTTATGCTGTTGTTCAAACCATCCTGCCTAGAATTCCATGTTTACGTGTGTTTTGCTGTTGACTAGATGATGATGTTTCGTGCCATGCTGGATCTTTGATGCTATTTGTTGATTGTTGTTCTTGAACATAAGTTTGAAGCATGCCTGGCTGTTAAAAACCCTAGGGTTTTAGAACCCAGCTTTTGAACTCATCTGGCTGAGTTACTGTTCCATTGGCAACAGCCAATGAGAACATTTCATTTTGTTTGCCAAAGCTGTGCGTTTCAATTAGTGAAATCCATAATTACAAGTTTGCCATCCTGTTGACTTTATTTGACCAATCACCATGCTATCTTGTGCATATTCATCAATTATTTCATCCAACTTCACAAATTAATTTCTCATTCACATTTCATCCAAAAATCTTGAAATTTTTTCCTCATGATCATGAATGTGTCCTTCATTTAATTGTGATTTTAATGATTTTTCCATTGGCTGGATTTTTTATGGTAATTATTTTCTTGACATGTATGCCAAAATGATACCCTTTGCCATTTCAATTGTGAAATTGTCATATTGTATCCAATGCCTTTGAAATTTTTTGTGGTAAAACTAGACACATTGATCTTCATTTCCATATAAAGTTTGTGCATTTATCATTTGTGGATTGAGAGTTATGATTTTCTGAAGTTATGTGTTACATTTGGTGCTATACCATGATCATATATTTTCCCAATTTTTGTTCACATGTTTCCTCTTATCCAATTGACCCCAAATTTTGCATGAATGATCCCTTGTATGTCTAATTGATGTATGAATTTTCTTGGAATTAATCTTGCTGTTTTCCATTTGATTGAGAATTTTCTTCCATATGTGGTCATTTGTTGACTTTTTGTGCTATGCATTGCCAAATCTTTTGTGAAATTCTCAAATCTTATTGTATGATCATGAAATTTCATATGTGATAACTAGACATCTCAAGCTTTGCATTGGTGTTAATCTCATTCATTTCTCTTCTGTTTTCAAATTGATATGATTTTTTGAAGTTGACCCATGCTTGTTGACTTTCTCCATGCTTACTTGAATTTGGTTTGACTTCATGATTTTACTTGATTGCCTTCCTCTCATCCAAATGTCATGAATTTTGCATGTATACCATGTTAGATGTTAGGATTGAGTGTGATTTATTTCATAATTTTGAGATTGTTTGAGTTGACTTTTGAATGAGGTCTTTGCTGTTGACTTTTGTATGCTTCTCTTGCCATGCTTTGCATCCTTTTGCATGTGAAATGACCATGATGCATGATATAATTATGAATCCAATTGAGAATGCTTCTTGAATGTTTAGACTTGGTTTGGGTTGACTTTTTTCTTGTTGCCTTGATTTTTTCTTTCATCTTTGACCCTAGGCTAGTCCTAGTGGTCTTCTGAGCTTATGTTGAGTTCATCTGTTTCAGGTTACGCATCAATGCCTTGAGGATCATTCTAATGTGCTTGATTTGAATTGTTTAATGTGCTAACCTTTGTTTTGTAGGTGACTCATATGCTTGAGTCTTTGTGCCTTGCGCAATTGGTCCCTCTGTGGTTGACTATTTGGTTCATTATCTTTTGATTTTGACTGTTGAGCTGTTTAATAATTGGTCTGACTTTTGCAGGTACTTTAGTTGCTTAGGTTCTTTGAACTTGCTTGCTTGCTTTGCTTTTTAGCATTTGCTTTGAGGTATAAATACTTCTTCTTCATGTAGTCTGGAGACCCGGTCTGTTATTTGACCGGGCAAACTGTCTGAAGTCCTCCTTAAGAGGCAATGCCTGTGTTTGTTTATATTTGTCCCAAGCAGGAAAAGTCCTTCAAGTAAGGCAATTGGTGGAAGGTAGGGATAAGTAATCTATCCCCCACTATTCAGTGTGTCCTCTCTTTGCTCCCATTACATGGTTGAAGCATTGAGATAAAAACCCAAGATCTAATCGAGTCAATAAAGGGGAAAGAGTTCCATCTTTCTGAACTCCCCCACTTTCTATTTGATGCTCTCTCTGATCTGAGATAGAAGCAATGAGGCACACCCCTCATTTCCTATTCATCTGCTTCACCTGAGCCCCTCAATGGCCAGGTTAAGAGCGATCTTTACCCATTACAGTGGACTTTTAAAGTCAAACCCTCTTGTGTGAGCCCCAATTGTTTGGCTATAGAGTGTGCTGTTTGATATTCATTGATTGATTGATTGCTTCATATGCACTTGCCTGCTTATATGCTATGCATTTGTCATCATCATCAATTGCCGTTAGTGCATGATCATCTCATTTGTTTTGTGATGCTATCATTGTTGTTTGCCCATTGAGGACAATTGTAAGTCCATTGCTTTGGCATTTGCTCCTGTGATATGGAAGGATAGAGTGTAAGACCTCATTGGTCACTCATATCTTCTGTTGCTTTGTTTGTATGTGAGGATACAGTTATAAGTCCCTGTAAGTTGGCGTCTGTTGTCCTGTGATCATAGTTTGATCTGTTTGTTGTATGTGAGGTTGCAGTTATAAGTCCCTGTAAGTTGGCGTCTGCTTTCCTGTGATCATAGTTTGTTCATCTGTTTGTATGAGAGGTTGCAATTATAAGTCCCTGTAAGTTGGCATTTGCATTCCTGTGATCATATTGTTGCTTTTGTTCTTGTATGTGATGATCCATTGTAAGTCCCTGTAATGTGGCATTGGATTTCCTAGGACCATACTGTGGAATTAACCTAAGTCCAGATAAATTGGCAGTTGATTTCCATATTTCATCTTTGTTCTTTTCTTTTGAGGAGATCGGTGTAAGTCCATTGAGTGGCTTCTGATATCCTGTTCTGTTTTAGGAGACTAGTGTAAATCCATCTATTGGTATCCGGTATCCGCCTTTTATTTCTTTGCCTGTGGAGATTAGTGTAAGACCATTGAGTGGCATCTGACATCCCATTTTGTTTTAGGAGATTGGTATAAGACCATTGATTGGCATCCGATATCCGCTTTTGCTTGCTTTGTTTGTTTGTTATTATTAATTGCTATTCCAAAGGACACACTTGAATCATCTGCTATATGATTTCAAGAAGTGAACCTTCTAAGAAGTTTTACTATCCGTCCCTCATCCATTCATCATTCATTATGTCCTAGACTTTTCACACTTTATCTTTTAAAACTTGGCATAAGTGTTGTGCAAACATTTTCATGTTTTCTAACTAAAAACCTGGACTCAAGTCCTTGACCCTTTTTCAAACTCCATTTCATAATACTTATTTGAATTAATCCTAATCATACTTTGACCTCATTTTCATAATCATAATCAGTAACTTCACTCATTCACTTGTTTTGGCTTTGTCCATTAATCTTTTCATACGTGAGCTATAGGTTTGATTTATCTTAGTGGTTGATGTTAATCTCACCTTCTGTCTTTAGTGATTGAATTGTAAGTCTTCCTCGCCTATTATAGGGTTAACCCCTCCCTGGCCAGTTGAAGCTGTTCTCACATGGTGGACGTTGTTGTCTGTATAAGGTTGAGTTTTCTCCCGTGGATAACGTAAGACCTAGGGTTTGTGTTAAAATTGAACCTAACCCACTTTTGGAAATCTTTTAGCCGAACTACGGCGTTCTGATCCTTACCTTTGATGGAAGGTACGTAGGCAACGGGTTCATCCGTTCGAACCCAATAATCCAATAAAATGTATATTCTTTTCTCACCATCCCAATCATGTTTGCACAATCTTTATGTCATAACAAATAACAATTTAGTACAACAAGTGTGAAAAGGGCTCCCTAGGAGTACCTAGGACGTAGTGGGTGCCTAACACCTTCCCATTGCGTAATTTACCCCTTACCCAGAATCTCTGATCTTTTTATTAGTTTTCTACGTGTAAAACTTCTTAGGCTTTTGTTCGCTTTTTAGCCAATCCTTTGGATAAATAAAAGTGCGGTGGCGACTCGAAAATTTCAACGTATCTCATAGCTTATGGTTTAATCGATAGATCATATAGCGACGAATACACCGCTACAATGACTACCGAATATTGGGTAGAAAACCATCGACTCTTGCTGAGGAACAAAAGGTATATAACCACAAATTCCGCCAAGAGGGAAAAGGAACATAGGACTTACAACTACCGGTTACTGGGTAGAGGCCCAAAACAAATTCCGCTGGGGATAAGATGAACTATTGCCGGTTACAGGGCAATTTGTTCATTTATTCCACAGGGAAGTACGAGAGACAGTTGAAAAATGCCAATTCAGGATCAAACCAAAAAGGCAAACTGAATCAAGACTCGTCCTAATGAGGATATAACTCAATAGGAAGATCCACCCCAATATATGTGTTGGGAGGAAACGGAAAAAACCGTCATCCACGAGGATATATCTCAGTGGGGAATTGCAGAAGGAAAGACAGACACTTTCTGCTTATGGGGCTGACTCTATATTGAGAGATTAGACACCCGACATCTGCTTGGGAAGATCTACTGGAGAGATCTATATCACCATTAGCAGGAGACAAACAAACAAAAGATATATGGCAAAAAATGCAATCATGAACATCTGAATGTTGAAAGTATGCATGAATATGCGTAATTTATGTTTGACGAATGCTGACAAAACAGACATTTCTAACACAAACGGGCCCAGGAATCAAACGCCCGGTACTACACTTCCATAGGAAAATCCAAGGAAAGCCAATCTGCTGGAGATCTAACTGCTAAAAAGCAAAGATCTACGGGGAAGCAACAGATCAGGGATATCAAAGCAATCACAAAATCTCTGAGTGATGGATCATCAATCAACCCAACTAGGGAACAGAAGTTCACAACAGGCAGAAACTGCCACAAAAACAAAATTGTTGGGGAAATGGGGAAAATCCCGAGATTTCTGCAGGGGGATCCTCAGTATCAACTGGGAAACAAGAGTTCACTGCGCAAGCAAGAACTGCTGAAGAGAACAGAACACACAAGTAAAATCCAGCCGCACCAGCAACTCTACTGGGGATACTGCCAGCCAATCCATTGGGGATAAACCCACTGAGGGAAAAATAGATCACACGAGTAAATTCTGCCACAAGCCACTCTACTAGGGATCAAAAGCAACAGGAAATCAACCGAATCTATGGATGATAGATCACCAACCAACCCAACTAGGAAACAAAAGTTTACAACAGGCAGAAACTGCCACAAAAGCAAGTCTGTTGAGGATATTGCAGGGAAACACGAAACTTTTGCAGGGAAACAATCACAGACACAATCCACCATACCACAACTCTACTGGCGAATTATCAGAGGAAGAGAAGGAGAGTTGGGGATCAACCACCAAATGCTGAACCTTACAAGAAGAAACCACCAACTGCTGAGGAGAAAATAATCACTGCTCTGCTGAAGGGATAAGAGGTGAAAACCTCAACAAGCACTCTGATGGGGAGAGATAGCATAGATGAAGTATATCATGCTAACAACTCTGCTGGCGACTGTACTGAGGAAACAGACGAAGTACCGGGATGTCAACCCACCGACTACCGAATCTTCCACAAGGAAAACACCCATGCTGGGGAGAGAATATTGCTGGAGAGGAAAACTGAAGTTTCCAACAAACACTCTACTCTGGGAACAAAATCTCAACAGAAGCTCTGCTTAGGGAACAACCCTAACAACAATCTGGATAAAAGAGGATACAACCATGCCAGGAACATGAACAAATGTCTTACCCTGTTGGAAATCATGCCACCCTTGGGAGAGCACTGAGAAATTCTTAAGTATCCTTTTATCATTGTGGATATTCACTTTGTTTAAAACAATTTTATGAAAAATTTGTTTAAAACAATGACATTTTATCAATTAAAACATCCAAAACATTTGTCGAATTGAAACAAATAAGAGTGCAAATAATTGGATAAAAGCTCAAATTGATTTGATGGAATGGTAGCCTACGAATGGCGAGACTCCATAGATCTGTACAAGTTTGAAATCAGTGATATATATTGGAAGAGGGCTACATTGAACATAATGATCCTTTCTCTACCAATTTGAATTTCGATGTATTCGAAGCTTCAGTTGACGACGAATCAAGAATCTCTAACGAACAGACGGTTGTGGAACAGAAAGTCTTGTCGGGATGCAGTTACTTGCCAAATCCCTAATTTTTGCCTAGATTGCCCAAGGGTGAGGTACTCAATCTAGCGGGATGCAAATATCATTTTTTCTTTTATGTCTCTAATTTTTGCCTGGATAGCCCTTTCGGGTTTTCCACCAAGACGCTCATTTTTTCCTAAGCCGCCCTTTCGGGTTTTCAACTTAGCGAGCTATTCTGTTTTTCTTTTTAGGCAAAGTATTTCTTGATTGCATCTGAATTCACAGGACGAGTGAAATCCTCCCCATCCATTGTTGTAAGCATCAAAGCACCGCCTGAAAAGGCTCTCTTAACAACATATAGACCTTCATAGTTTGGAGTCCACTTGCCCCTGGAATCGGGTGCGAAAGACAAGACTTTCTTGAGCACGAGGTCACCTTCTCGGAACACACGAGGCTTGACCTTCTTATCGAATGCTTTCTTCATTATCTGCTGATATAACTGACCATGGCACATGGCAGTTAATCTCTTCTCTTCAATCAAATTCAACTGGTCGTAACAACTCTGAACCCATTCAGCATCAGTCAACTTGGCTTCTATCAAGACTCTCATTGATGGGATCTCCACCTCTACTGGGAGAACGGCCTCCATGTCGTAAACAAGAGAGAAAGGGGTTGCCCCTGTTGAAGTGCGGACAGATGTATGATATCCATGCAAAGCAAATGGCAGCATCTCATGCCAATCTTTGTACGTAACAACCATCTTTTGGATAATCCTCTTGATATTCTTTTTAGCAGCTTCAACAGCCCCATTCATCTTTGGTCTGTAAGGAGAGGAGTTATGGTGTGCAATCTTGAACTCAGCGCACAACTCTTCCATCATCTTATTATTCAGATTAGATCCATCATCAGTGATGATCTTATCTGGCACACCATAACGGCAAATAAGCTGATTTTTGATAAACTTCACGACCACCTGCCTGGTCACATTCGCATACGAGGCGGCTTCAACCCATTTGGTGAAGTAATCAATTGCTACAAGAATAAACCTGTGTCCGTTGGACGCTTTCGGTTCAATCATGCCGATCATGTCAATTCCCCACGTAGAGAAAGGACATGGTGATGAAATCACATTCAGAAGTGTCGGAGGAATATGAATCTTATCCGTATAAATCTGACACTTGTGGCATTTCTTCACATATTTGCAACAGTCAGACTCCATTGTTAGCCAATAGTAGCCTGCTCTCAGCATCTTTCTAGCCATGGCATGTCCATTGGAATGAGTACCAAATGAACCCTCATGGACCTCAGTCATCAACAGGTTTGCTTCGTGTCTATCCACGCATCTGAGCAAAACCATGTCAAAATTTCTCTTATAAAGCACTTCACCACTGAGGTAGAAACTGCCTGACAACCTTCTCAAAGTTTTCCTATCTTTCACAGATGCCCCAGGCGGGTAGACCTGGTTCTGGAGGAAATTCTTGATATCAAAATACCAAGGCTTGTCGTCATTCACTTCTTCCACTGCAAACACGTGAGCTGGTCTATCCAAGCGCATCACGGTGATATTGGGAACTTCATTCCAATACTTGACTACAATCATTGAAGCAAGCGTAGCAAGGGCATCTGCCATCCGATTATCTTCTCGAGGAATATGATGAAAGTCAACTTCTGTAAAGAACGTCGAAATCCTCCTCGCATAATCTCTATACGGAATGAGACCAGACTGATTCGTCTCCCATTCACCCTTGATTTGATTGACAACCAAGGCCGAATCACCATACACATCAAGATGCTTGATTCTCAAATCAATACATTCTTCCAGTCCCATAATGCAGGCTTCATACTCAGCCATATTATTCGTGCATTTGAAAGTTAGCCTTGCTGTAAATGGAATATGTGTGCCTTGCGGAGTAATGATTACCGCCCCAATTCCATTTCCGTACTGATTTACAGCGCCATCAAACACCATCGTCCATCTGGAACCAGGTTCCGGACCTTCATCAAGTGTAGGCTCATCACAATCTTTCATTTTCAAATCCAGAATCTCCTCATCTGGGAAGTCGTACTGAACAGACTGATGATCTTCAATCGGCTGGTGCGCTAAGTGATCAGCTAAGATACTACCTTTGATAGCTTTCTGAGCTCGATACTCGATATCATACTCAGACAACAACATCTGCCAACGGGCAATCCTCCCGGTTAAAGAAGGCTTCTCGAAAATATACTTGATTGGATCCATTCTGGATATCAACCAAGTCGTATGATTTATCATGTACTGGCGTAAACGCTTAGCAGCCCAAGCCAAAGCACAACACGTTTTCTCAAGCATAGAGTATCGAGACTCACAATCAGTAAACTTCTTACTGAGGTAGTAGATAGCAGATTCTTTCTTCCCTGATTCATCTTGCTGACCGAGAACACAACCCATCGAATCTTCAAGAACAGTCAGATACATGATCAGAGGTCTTCCTTCTACAGGCGGAGACAAGATTGGAGGTTCAGACAGATATTCTTTGATATTGTCAAAAGCTTTCTGGCAATCTTCGGTCCAATCATGAGATTGATCTTTCCGGAGGAGCTTGAATATCGGCGCACATGTGGCGGTCATGTGGGATATAAATCTGGAAATATAGTTCAAGCGGCCAAGAAAACCTCGGACTTGCTTCTCAGTTTTGGGCGCATGCATCTCTTGTATTGCTTTGACCTTTGCAGGATCAACCTCAATACCTCTCTCGCTGACAACAAAACCCAACAACTTGCCGGAGCGGACTCCAAATGTACATTTGTTCGGATTTAGACGAAGCTTGAACTTCCTCAATCGCTGAAAAAGCTTCAACAAATGCTCAACATGTTCAACTTCCGTTCGGGACTTAGCAATCATATCATCAAAATAGACCTATATCTCCTTGTGCATCATATCATGAAACAAGGTAGTCATAGCACGTTGATACGTGGCTCCGGCGTTCTTCAAACCGAAGGGCATCACTCGATAACAGAATGTTCCCCAAGGTGTGATGAATGTTGTCTTCTCCATATCCTCGGGTGCCATCTTGATTTGATTATATCCAGAAAATCCGTCCATAAACGAGAAGACTTTGAATTTAGTTGTATTGTCTACCAACATATCAATGTGTGGTAGAGGGAAATCATCTTTTGGACTAGCTTTATTCAAATCTCTGTAATCAACACACATACGGACTTTTTCGTCTTTCTTAGGCACATGCACAATATTGGCCACCCACTGAGGATATGTAGAAGTCACCAGAAACCCCGCATCAATTTGCTTCTGAACTTCCTATTTGATCTTTACTGCCATATCTGGATGAGTTCTTATGAGCTTCTGCTTCACCGACACGCACTCAGGCTTCAAAGGCAGGAAATGTTGCACAATATCTGTATCTAGACCTGGCATGTCTTCATACGACCAAGCGAAGATATCGGAATATTCTCGTAGCAGACTGACCAACCCCTTCTTGACAGACTCTTCAAGGAGTGCCCCAATCTTCACCATACGAACACAATCTTCAGACCCCAAGTTGACTGTTTCCAGATCTTCGAGATGTGGCTGAATGATCTTCTTCTCGTGCTCAAGGAGACGGGTAATCTCGTCTGGAATCCCTTCAACATCATCTTCCTCTGCCTCAAATACAGGGAATTCAAAATTGGGAGATGGCGTTGGATCATTATGTTCAATGGGTTTTAGAATCAACCTGCATAATGATTTCGGATAATAAAAACTTTAGAATTTAAACAAACAAACCATTATGCAGATGAAAAGAAGATTGCTTTTATTCTTGTTTTTAGGGTTTTTTGTGATCACCGATTTCATGCAAAAAGCAAAAAGTGAAAACAAATGGAAAAACAAATGTTTAACATGAATTTATTGAATGAAATATCATTGTATAAATGTTGCCAACAATGTCCTCACTTCTCCTTTTGGCATGGGAGAAGGGTTTTTAAACAAAGTGAACAAATTACGCTGACTTATGAATGACCATAGGAACATCCACAGCGACCCAATTATGGCAGATCCCGCCAGGGATAACAAAGTTGCTCAAATCCTCTGCATCCTCTTCCAGAATAGCAGCAGCTTCCTCAGCTTGATCAGCGTGGATGAATCCTTCACTCTTGAACAACCCTTTCTCATTGAAGACCCCAGAAGAATAGCCAATGCCAGCCCGGGATTTATTATCTTCAAGTTCAATCATCTTCCCTAAACCAGCAACTGCACCACATTTAATGGCCAGTTTCGCATCACGATAGGAAGCAAATGAAGGAGACTTCTTCTCAATTGGCTCAGCAATAGACAAAGCTTGGAAAGGCGTTCCAACTTCATCTTCAGCATCAATATATGAGAAAGAAGACAAGTGGCTAACCAGGAGAGTCTTTTCTCCCCCTACCACAACCAATTTCTTATTCTTGACGAATTTCAGCTTCTGGTGTAGGGTGGATGTCACGGCGCCAGCCTCGTGAATCCATGGTCTGCCAAGGAGACAGCTATAAGATGGGTGGATATCCATAACCTGAAAGGTAACCTGGAAATCACTTGGTCCAATCTTGATTGGGAGATCAACTTCCCCAATCACGGTCTTACGCGACCCATCAAAAGCTTTCACAACAACACCACTCTGCCTCATGGGAGGCCCCTGATATGACAATCTCGAAAGAGTGGTCTTTGGCAATACATTTAAAGATGACCCAGTGTCCACCAGCACGTTGGACATGGCGTCGTTCTTGCAATTCATGGAAATATGTAAAGCCATGTTGTTGTCTCTTCCCTCCTTAGGGAGATCAGCGTCACAAAAACTCAAAGTGTTGCAAGCAGTAATGTTTACAACTATACTGTCAAACTGTTCAATGGTGACGTCGTGATCGACATAAGCCACGTCCAATACTTTCTGCAGAGCCTCCCTATGGGGTTCTGAATTCAGAAGCAAAGATAGCACGGAGATCTTGGACGGCGTTTGTAGAAGCTGGTCTACAACGTTGTACTCACTCTTCTTGGTGAGCCTCAGCATCTCATCACAGTCTTCATTCACAATTCCACTCGGCCCAACAGAAGAAGCAGGAGTCTTTTGTACAGAGGAGGGTTTGGCAACAGGTGCCGGATTCGGAACATTCACTGCAGTCCCCACCGGAAGCTCAGCAGAATCAGAAACAACATGAGGCTTCGGGGGTGCAGAAAATACACGACCACTCCGGGTCAACCCGCTCACATCAGCAATATTTACCATAGAAGTTGAAGGCAAAGGCACTTCTTTCCCATCTTCAACAGCAACAGCACTGTAACGAAAGGGAATCGCTCTATCTGAAGCATAAGGCACAGGGCCTGCATGTTTGATCACCAAGGAAGGAGTGACCTTCGGCTTGCTACCATCATAACGGATGACAACAGGCTCAGGAATCTTGAACACAGGAGAAATCACATTCACCTCTGGTTCATCTTCATCAACATTTCTATTTTGAAGAATCTCAATAGTCCCCTCATCCAACAACTCTTGAAGCTCTCTGCGCACTTGGCGACAACCCAGATGATTGACAGAACAGATACGGCATTTGTCATGGTCGTGCTCCATATGACTGTAATCACACAGCAGACGATGCAACTCAACCAATGACTGTCGAATATGGCTTACATATTTGACCTTATATTTTCCAGGGCAACCCTGGACCATGTTAACCGACTTCCCATGCTCGGGCAATGGGTTCTTCGTAACATTGGGGCCTGAGTCCTCAAAGCTCAGAATGCCGCATCTCATAAGGTCTTGCACCTTAGTCTTCAACGGATAGCAGTTTTCTATATTGTGACCGGGAGCACCGGAATGATAAACACAATGTTGGTCGGGCTTGTACCACCACTGCGGGTTAGCAGGTACAGCCGGAGGATCTCTCGGGGTAATTGATCGCTCGACTGGGTGAGTCGAGAATGGGATACAAACTGCAAGTGCACAGTTCTATCGCGTAGTTTTAAAAGATATCGATCCCACAGGGACTTATGAATCGATATACCGTTATCTAAGGTTACTACGTAAATCTAAGGTGAAAATGTTTGATTGTTTGGGGAAAAACTAAGAGCTAAACTAATATCTAGATTAAATATTAATAAGACGGATATCGGTATGTAGTTCGTCAAAACTAGGGAATCAAGTCTTTGTCGGTTTCTTGGTTTTAAAATGAATCGTTTCGGTTAACTATATTGGTTAAAGGTTCTATCTCAAACTCTCGCTCTGTTGAATAAACCATGATTTTATATTAATGTTGTTGTCACTTATAATTAAGTCAAAAACCATATTTTGAAAACAATAAAGTTGCAGAAACTCTTTTTAAGAAAATACTGACCGTTTTAAACACCCTTATCTCAAACTCTCGCTCTGTTGACTTAGATTATATAATTAAATCCAAATGCTTAACTCTCGTCCTCACATTCAATCTTTAAAAATACTTTTTGGAAAAGGTCAGAATTTAATTAACTCTAAAACTTGCTCTCGCCCTGATCTAGAATTAATGCCTAACTTACACTGTCCAGTTAAAATCTCAAACTCTCGCTCTATTGATTTTAACTTCTTTATGTCTTTTACTTTTGTAAAAAATCTTGTTATTAAACCTGTAAGTTGAGACCGTAAAAAGATTGATTTTGATTTTAAGTTTAGATAGACCGACTCAGTCTTGATCCCTTATTCTGCTTACTTTACATACCGATACCTAGGCAAATTAGCCAGACATGCTAAATAAATAAGAATTTATATCATGCACAAACAGACTCATTCCAGGCAGATAATATAGATAAATAATAAAACAAAATATTAAATAATGATTAAAGAACCTGAATGCGTAATACAATGGTCTTGAACACTCCACCACAAGCCGGTAGGATTTGTTCTTGGATTCTTCAATTAAACAGTAAATTAAATCAAGGAAATAAAACTGGAATATAACGTAAGGTTAAATCCAGTATAAAGTTGCACAATAGTTTCCGGTGTAGAAACTATTATGCGAAAAATATCTAGAAGCTGAAACTGGAAAGGTAAATTTGCAAGGGAAAAAAGAACGTAAAGCTTGCAAAAGAAATAAATAAAATAAACAATGCTGGAAAGAAAAAATAAGCAAAAGGCGTGAAAAGAAAATTTGGCAGAGCTTCGGCAATGTGAGCATGGAAAAACCGGCCGATTTTTTAGGTTTGTGAGATGGCTATTTATAATAGTGTTCGTACTGCATTCCGTTTCTCCCATTCTTCAACGTGGCTACATGCGCGGCGTGGATATAGGAGACCGACTTCTCAACGTTCCTCTTCAAGTCTTTCTGAGGGCGTGACTTGCGCCAAAAAGCTAGTGGAATGGTGTGACGCTCGTCACACCATGTGTGACGCTCGTCACAGTGGTGCTTCTTGTGTGACGCTCGTCACAACCCTTGTGACGCCCGTCACAGGCACAACGTGCGCTTTCTTTGGGCTGGGCTTGGTCTTTGATATTTGTTTCCTTTTTACTCCTTTCTACACCTCCTTTTCTTCCCTTTTTCACTTTTGCTTCAAAATGGATACCTGACATAAATAGTAAGGAAATACTGCATAATATCCGATAAAATGAGATAAACTAAAGTAAATGATAATATAATCTAATTGAATTAAGTCTTAAAATGTGATATAATTTCGTGTTATCAAACTCCCCCATACTTAAATCTTTGCTTGTCCTCAAGCAAAATTCAGTATAGAACTTGTTAAAAGTTTTAGCCAGATGAAATTTCAAAGCACACATCAATTCGTACTAGGTTGCAAATGGATTTTTGTTTAGGAGGACTTGAGTTTAATCTTGACATCAACAACTACCGTTACAACTTAGATAACCCTACCTTATGCAAATCAGTTCAAGTACCCTATGATAGCTATCCTGGTTCCTTTGGTCTTATTTTACCCGTTTTCATTCTAGCGAAATCACATTAAGCCCTTTATCTTTTCGCGCACATAGTGGAGTAACCGGTTAGTGATTATGATCCGCTTTTAGCTAGAAGTTCTGGTACATAAGTCGGATAACTTCATTATTCAGTCCATTGCAAATTGCGGGGGATCGAACCGTAGTCCGCCCTACCAAGTTCAGTACCAGATTCCTACTGAACCAACTCACAATGGATCTTTCGTATTGTGCTTTTGCATGATCTGCAACCTTTAGATTAAATGATCTGGTAAGGATCACCTAATTTACTTAGTGCATTTCTTGATATATTTATATATCTTAGGTTACTTTTGGGGATCATTCACTTATATTCATCGGCTCTCCACGTAGTTTGCTATTAAGATGGTGCTGACTTCTGTATAAACTACTTGGGGTTGCCATAGAACTAAAAGTTCAAGGAATCGGTATAATAGGTACTTTATCCTGATCTAACATATTGAGGTTCTCAGAGCGTTGTTATGGTAATGATTTTGTTTTGATTTCACTCAAGTTTTATAGAGTAAGCAACCTTTATACTTATTGGGTGTGTTAAAAAAATATTTTGTTATGGCTCAAGAAAATTGAGGGAATGGATAATAGAAATTTTCACACTCGGACTTAACTTAAAATTTTTTTTTTTTTTTTTTTTTTTTAGATAGTAAGAAAGGGAAATAACAATGAAAGGGAAGGTAACATACTTGAAAAATGGAAATAGGAAGAATATTGTTTCCCCCCCATACTTAAACTAAACATTGTCCTCAATGTTTTAAGGAAATGAAATACAAGATGGAAAGGAAAAAGAAAATAACAACTAAGGCTGCCTTCCGCCTCTGGTTCTTGGACCTGGTGATCTTTGACGTATGTCTAAGTTGTCGAACCTGTTGAACAATTCAGTAAACCGCTGGTCGGTTATGGCATTCCGAGCGTCCTGTTGCTGTTGCATTTGACGCATCATCTGCATCATCTCTGCATTATGTACCTGCATTCCATCGATAGCATCCATAATGTCGTCGTTGGTTGCAGGCCTTCTTCGTCGACGACGTTGGGAGGATGGGCCAGTTGCATTACCGGAAGGGTTGAGCGGGGCTGAACGTTGTGTAGGAGGATGATCACCTTGTTCCATTTCTTCAAACTCATCTGTTTGTGGGTTTGTTTGTAAAGGCTCGGTGGTTTCAGGAGCGTTTAGATCATAGAGGTGGCGGTCGGGGTTTGTGACATCAGTTAGGGCGATATTTGGTAGAACAACGCTTGGGACAGCCTGGTTGTTCACCATAAGATAATACCCTCCGCCTACTCTGTTTTTAATCAGGCGGCTGGAGCGGCAATAGCTGATATCCATAGACATGGGAGGTAGGGATTCTAAAGTTTGGAGTTTATCCCCTAAGTTCAGGCCAAGTGCTATGGATGTTATTAATCCACCAATTATAAAGGGTTGCCGGCCTCTAGCACATAAGGTGCGGATATGATGAAAGAGAAAAGAGGCGGCGTTTACCTGAGTATCCGGTTCGAAGACGCATTGGAGGAAAAATAGCTCCTTTGAGTTGACCTTGCTGTTGTTTGGTCTTCCAAAAATTGTGTTTTGCAAGATGCGGATGAAGTACCGGATAGTGGGGTTATGTATATGGGAGAGAAGGAGTTCTTCCCAGTTGTAGGTATCTATACCGGTATTTTTCTTAAAAAGGCCAAAAACGCCAACTGTGTTCCAGTTTGAGTTTGGAGGGATTCTGGGGTGTACCTGACCTTCTATGGGAAATTGTAACATGGTACTCAATTGGTTTTGGGTTAAGGAGTACTCAGTGTTGAACATGCGGAAGGTTGCGGTACCGGTCAAAAATTCGTCTTCACCGGCGGGAGTGGTGTAGTCGTATGAACTTAAGAATTCTAAGGTTAGGGATGGGTATGTGGGTTGGTTATGGGTGCAAAGGAAGGTTAAGTTGGCTTGGCGGAGCATCCATTCGATACCTTGGAGTAATCCTAATTGTTGTAAACAAGTTAAATCGGGGTACCTGGTGGAAGCGATGCCTCGCTGTTGGAAACGTTCGAATTGCTCTTGCTGGTAGTTGTCATCTCCGGATCGGAAGATGATATTTCCGAAATTTTGATTTCCCGCCATTGTGATGAATTTTTGAAGGGATGATTTGGAAAGAAAAAGAAATGTATTTGATATGAGAGAATTGTTTTGTGGTGAATGAAGGAAGCTTTGGTAGGTATTTATAGGAGAAGGGTTGGAAGGTGGAAAGAAAAAGTGGTTGAAAAGTAATTAGGTGTGGTTAAATGAAAAATGAATGGGGAAGGTAAAAAATTAAAGGGTGTAACGTTCGTCTCCAACGGCTCCTTAACGTTCACTTGTCTGAGGGGTGTTACGCTCGTCACAGGGGTGTGACGTTCGTAACAGGCGTTTTGCGTGCCGTTCGTCATGGAGTGTGTGACGCTCGTCACACAGTCCTTTTTGGCAAGGCTTCAGTAGTGCTTCACAGAATTACTTTGGTAGCGTATTTTAATGTTTCATTTTGCTTATGATCATTTTTAGTCTGCAATTTTAATGTATTGTGCACGCTTACTTACTTTGTATAATAATAATAATAGGTAACAACAGTAGAGCGTAATAGCCATTGCATAATAAAATTAACTAAACAGCTTCAATAAGAATGATCATAATGTATTACAGGGAAGGAAAATAATGAAATGAAATAGAAATAAACATGAATTCAAACAACATTAATGAAAAATCTAGCCTAAAACTAAATAACTTAGAAAGAAATAACTAAATTCCATCTATCTTCGGATCTCTGGCCGGAGGAGCAAAAGAGTTAACATGATGCCGTAACATACGTAACTGACTTGCCGTGCTGCTCATGTATTCTAGGATTTCAAGTCTCAAGTTGTGGAAATCTTCCCTGAGGGCGTCTTGTTCTGACATCAAAGCTTCAATGACGGATTTAATATCTGTTCCTGGCATATGATGTCGGAGATCAGGCATGGCTGATTCTTCGGTCAGGACAGGCTGAGGGGGAGGATCAATATCATAGTAGCCGGAAGGTGTCTGAGGGTCAGATTCAGCATGAGAGATATGGTCAACATAGTGCTCATAGTCATCACAAATCTCATAATCCTGGATGGATTCAGTGGATCCAGCCGGAGTTGGGGTTTCATTCAGGTTATAGAGCCAGTTCCTTTGGTTATGAACACTAGTTCTAGGATCGGGCATGGTGAATAGGCAGAGAACCTGGTTATCAATAATAAGCTCAAACTCATCAGACCCTATGTTTGCTATAAACATAGTGTTGAAGAGGAAGGGTATACTCATAATAGTAATGCCACAAAAAGGGCTAAGGTCAAGCATAGGCTGACGTAATCCAATAGCATTACCTATCATAGTGATCAAACCGCCTATTCTAATGGGTGCTCGCTCATCCTGGATAAGGTGGTCCAAATTAGCTAACATAAAAGTAGCACCGTTTACTGGACGGTTCTGGGAAGCACAAAATATGATGAAGAGTTCATCACGTGAAACTGAAGTACTATTTGGCTTCTTCCCAAATAAAGTGTGGGTCAGGATCTTATGGAAATAGCGAAAAGCCGGGTTATGTATGTTTCCAGAGAGAAACTCATGTTCTTCGGGCTCATCATTTCCAGTCAGCTTACCCCAAAAGTGTTCAAGCTCTCTATATTCAAAAAGTTCTTCCTGGCTTACAGTGAATGTATCAAAGGAGGTAGGAAACCCAAAAGGTTGGTGAAGTCTCTAATATTAAATTGGTACTCCATATTGAACATTCTGAACTGGATAAAACCTCTGCTAATTCCTTTTCCATGGCTGGGTAGATAGATTAATGAACTAAGTAATTCTAGTGTGAGTCTCCGGTAGGTGGTGAAATGTCTCAGGATAGGGGAGGTCTCCCATCCTATCTGATTCAGCAAAAACAGGACACTCTGTCTCAATCCAAGGGCAGTCATCGCCCAATCATCAGCATATAAACTAGGTAGCATCTCTCTAGCGGCTAGTTCTTCAAACTTTCGTTTCTGAGCCATTCCTCTGAACTTGATACCCATACGATCAGAATGTCCCATCTGGTTAGTGTTAGCTAGAGAAAAGAAACATGAGTTTAAGTCAGGATTTGGCCAAATGCCGAAAGAAGAAAAGAATTATTATTATATATATATATATATTTTTTCTTTTTTTTTTTTATAAATCAATAATGAATACTAAATAGAAATTAAAAGAATAATTAAGAGAAAAATAGGGAAATGATAATAATAATAGAATAATAAAATAACAAATTAATTTTGTGGGTTGTCTCCCACTAAGCTCTTTGTTTAAATGTCGCAAGCTCGACAAAGAAACTGTTAAATATAGTCTATGAGTCCTGGGGGCGTTTCGTCTAAGTGTAGAATTTGCGAATCCTCGTTGGTTTCCGCGTAGTGATAATGTTTCAGACGTTGCCCGTTTACGGTGAACGGTTCTGTAGATTGTCCTTTTATTTCTACCGCTCCACTGGGAAAGATTTTAGTGATATGAAAAGGTCCTGACCATCTGGATCGTAGTTTTCCCGGGAATAACTTTAGTCTAGAGTTAAAAAAAACTACTGCGTCGCCTTGCTTGAAGACTTTCCTTGATATACGCTTGTCATGCCATTGTTTTGTTCTTTCTTTATAGATTTTGGCATTTTCATAGGCGTCTCTTCTGAGTTCCTCTAATTCGTTTATGTCAAGGATTCTCTTTTCACCGGCGGCTTTATAATTCAAATTTAAATTTCTAATAGCCCAATAGGCTTTATGTTCTAATTCTACCGGGAGGTGACAGGATTTTCCATAAATGAGCTTAAATGGGGTCGTCCCTTTGGGGGTTTTATAAGCAGTTCGGTATGCCCATAAAGCTTCTGGTAATTTCAATGACCAATCTTTCCTTGAAGTGGCGACCGTTTTTTCTAGTATTTGCTTGATTTCTCTGTTAGATACTTCCACTTGTCCACTGGTTTGAGGGTGGTAAGGTGATGCTATCCTATGTCTCACTCCATATTTAAGTAGTAGTTTTTCGAGTACCTTGGATATAAAGTGTGATCCACCATCACTGACTACTATTCTTGGGATGCCAAATCTCGGAAATATTATATTTTTAAAGAGTCTAGTTACTACTCGGGTGTCATTTGTTGGAGAAGCTATAGCTTCGATCCATTTTGATACGTAGTCAACTGCCACGAGTATGTATTTGTTACCGAAAGAGGATGGGAAAGGTCCCATGAAGTCTATCCCCCACACGTCAAAAATCTCTACTTCCAAAATACCCTTTTGTGGCATCTCGTCACGTCTAGATATGTTTCCCGTGCGTTGACATCTGTCACACTCCTTAATAGCCGCATGTACGTCCTTCCATATAGTCGGCCAATAAAAGCCAGCTTGTAGGATTTTAGAGCAGGTCTTGGATGTACTTGTGTGACCACCATAAGGCGCAGAGTGACAGTGTTGGATTATATTTTCTACCTCTTCTTCGGGTATACATCGACGGAAAATACCATCGGGGCCTCTTTTGAAAAGTAAGGGATCATCCCAGTAATAGTGTTTTATGTCGTGGAAGAATCGTTTCTTCTGCTGGTAAGATAAAGTAGGTGGAACTATTCCGGCAGCTAAATAATTGACTAGATCAGCGTACCATGGTATGACAGATATAGCTAAGGTGGTTTCTACTTGCATGTCGGAGTTGTTCTCTTCCAAAGTAGCTATGAGTTTATCATACGAGAAATCATCATTAATGGATGTTCTTTCCGGTTCAAGGTTCTCAAGTCTAGAGAGGTGGTCTGCTACTACGTTTTCAGTTCCTTTCTTGTCCTTGATTTCTAAGTCGAATTCTTGTAGTAACAAGATCCATCTTAGGAGTCTAGGTTTAGCATCTTTTTTTGTTAAAAGGTACCTGATAGCAGCGTGATCAGTGTAAACTATTATTTTGGCTCCTACCAGGTAAGAACGAAATTTATCTAGCGCAAATACCACTGCTAGGAGTTCTTTCTCGGTTGTGGCATAATTCATATGTGCTTCATCCAGGGTTCTGCTAGCGTAATATATAACGTGAAGCTTTTTATCCTTTCTTTGTCCTAAAACAGCACCTACAGCATAATCACTGGCATCGCACATTATTTCGAATGGTTCATTCCAGTCTGGTGTCTGCATAATGGGTGCGGAGATCAATGCTTGTTTAAGAGTTTGAAATGCTTTTAAACAGTTATCGTCGAATATGAATTCAGCATCTTTCATCAACAGTCCGGTTAAGGGTTTAGTTATCTTAGAGAAGTCTTTGATGAATCGTCGGTAAAAACCGGCGTGTCCTAAAAAACTTCGTACTTCTCTCACGGTTCTTGGGGGTTGAAGATTTTCGATTACCTCTATTTTGGCTTTGTCTACTTCAATTCCTCTGTTCGAGATGATGTGTCCTAAAACAATGCCTTCTTGTACCATAAAGTGGCACTTTTCCCAGTTAAGTACTAAGTTTACTTGTACACATCGCTCCAGAACTCTTTCCAGGTTTTCAAGGCATTCTTCGAAACTTTGTCCGTATACAGAAAAGTCATCCATAAATACTTCCATGATGTTTTCGAGAAAGTCGGCGAATATTGCCATCATGCATCTTTGAAAAGTTGCAGGGGCATTACACAGACCAAACGGCATTCGTCTATAAGCGAAGGTACTAAAAGGGCATGTGAATGTTGTCTTTTCCTGGTCATCAGGGTGAATTGGTATTTGAAAGAAGCCTGAATAACCGTCTAAATAACAGAAATGTGAATGTTTAGCTAATCGTTCTAACATTTGGTCAATGAATGGTAAAGGGAAATGATCTTTTCGGGTTGCTTTGTTTAGTTTCCTATAATCAATGCACATTCTCCATCCCGATTCGATTCGTTTAGTTATAGTTTCTCCTTTTTCGTTTTCAATAACGGTTATGCCTCCTTTCTTTGGTACAACGTGTACAGGACTAACCCATTTGCTATCAGATATAGGATATATAATACCTGCTTCCAATAACTTGGTTATTTCTTTCTTTACTACCTCACTTAGGATCGGATTTAGTCTTCTCTGGTGTTCCCTAGAGGTTTTACAGTCTTCTTCTAACATGATGCGGTGCATACAAATAGAAGGGCTTATTCCTTTAAGATCGGTGATGTGGTATCCTAGTGCAGTTGGATATTTTCTTAAGATATGTAGGAGTTTTTCTGTTTCGAGTCTTCCTAGATCTGCATTAACTATCACAGGTCGTTCAAGTTCTAAGTCTAGGAATTCATATCTCAGATTTTTGGGAAGTGTTTTCAAATCAGGGGTTGGTTTGTTAAGACACTGCGTAGGATCCGGTGTTATTGCTAGGCATTGTTTAGATTTGTCCTCTAAAAGATAGTCTGATGATTTGTCTTCTCCTGACTCTGCTTCTTTTATGCATTCATCGATGATATCCATGAAGTAACATGTATCTTCTATTGCAGGTGCTTTCAAGAATTGGGAAAGAATGAATTCAATTTTCTCTTCACCTACTTCGAAGGTGAGTCGTCCTCGTTTTACGTCTATGATTGCACCGGCAGTTGCTAAGAATGGTCTTCCTAGTATAATAGGTGTCGTATCATCTTCTCTAATGTCCATAATTGTGAAGTCAGTGGGAATGTAAAACTGACCTATGCGTACGGGAACGTTTTCAAGGATTCCTACAGGATATTTGATGGAACGATCTGCTAATTGCACAGACATTTTGGTCGGTCTTAATTCTCCCATTTCCAGTTTCTTACATATGGATAAAGGCATAACGCTAATTCCGGCTCCTAAATCGCATAAGGCTTTGTCGATGACAAATTTTCCTATGTGACAGGGTATAGAGAAACTACCCGGATCCTTGAGTTTAGGGGGCATGTTTTGGATTATAGCGCTACATTCGGCAGGGAGTGTAACGGTTTCGCTATCCTCAAGTTTCCTTTTATTAGAAAGAATTTCTTTTAAGAATTTAGCATATGAGGGCATCTGCGTAATAGCTTCGGTAAACGGAATTGTAACGTTCAATTGTTTAAGGAGATCAACAAATTTTCTAAATTGGCCTACATCTTTGGTTTTAACAAGCCTTTGAGGGTAAGGTATAGGTGGTTTGTAAGGTGGTGGAGGTACATAAGGTTCCTTCTTTTCTAGGGTTTCCTTATTACTCTCTTCCTTTTCCTTAGGTTCATTTTCCTCAGTAGATTTCTTAGGGTTTTGGTTTTCTATCCTTGGGTCAGACGGTCCTTCCACTTCCGTTCCACTTCTTAATATAATTGCATGAGCTTGGCTTCTCGGATTGGGTTGGGGTTGTCCAGGGAATGTACCAGTTGGTGCAGCAGTAGGTGCTTGTTGTTGAGCTACTTGAGATATTTGCGTTTCCAGCATTTTGTTATGGGTAGCCAAGGCATCTACTTTGCTTGCTAGTTGTTTAAGTTGTTCGCCAGTGTGTATGTTCTGGTTTAAGAAATCTTTATTAGTTTGTTGTTGGGAAGCTATAAAGTTTTCCATCATGACTTCCAAGTTGGATTTTCTAGGGGTATTATTGTTAGGATTCTGTTTCTGATATCCCGGAGGTATAGATGGGGCTTGATTTGGAGACTGTCCAGGTGCGTATAAAGCATTATTACTCTTATATGAAAAGTTTGGATGGTTCTCTCAATTTGGGTTATAGGTATTCGAATAGGGGCTTCCTTGAGCATAGTTTACTTGCTCTGCTTGGATTCCAGTCAAGAGTTGACATTCCGCAGGAGTGTGGCCTTGGATTCCACAGACCTCGCAATTCTGAGTTATAGCAACCACGGCTGCTGGAGGTGATACGTTTAAACTTTCAATTTTCTGGACCAAAGCATCCACTTTTGCATTGACGTGATCAAGGTTACTTATCTCGTACATGCCAGTTTTCGGTTGAGGTTTTTCCACATTCGTTCGTTTGGTTCCCCACTGATAGTGGTTTTGGGCCATGCTCTCGATAAGCTGGTAAGCATCAGCGTAAGGTTTGTTCATTAGTGCACCACCTGCAGCGGCGTCTATTGTTAACCTTGTATTGTATAAGAGACCATTATAAAATGTGTGAATTACTAACCAGTCTTCCAAACCATGGTGTGGGCAAAGTCTCATCATGTCTTTGTATCTTTCCCATGCTTCGAAAAGAGACTCGTTGTCTTTCTGTTTAAATCCGTTTATCTGGGCTCTTAACATAGCTGTTTTGCTTGGTGGAAAATATCGGGCAAGAAAAACTTTCTTCAACTCGTTCCATGTGGTGACTGAGTTGGAAGGAAGAGATTGAAGCCATCTTCTAGCGCTATCTCTTAATGAGAAAGGAAAAAGACGAAGTCGAATTGCCTCTGAAGTGACACCATTAGCTTTAACAGTATCAGCGTATTGGACAAATACGGATAAATGAAGGTTTGGATCTTCGGTAAGATTTCCAGAGAATTGGTTCTGTTGCACAGCCTGCAACAACGAAGGTTTAAGTTCAAAGTTGTTTGCTTCGATTGCGGGCGGAGCAATACTTGAATGCGGTTCATCTTGCGATGGAGCGGCGTAATCTCTAAGAGCACGAGCTGGTTCTGCCATCTCGGTTAAAGAAGGAAAATCTTTGAGATCAGGAAGGTCTATAGGAGGGAGATTGTTTTCAGCACGATATTCCCGAATTCGTCGTAAGACTCGGAGATATAGTTCGATATCGTTGATTCGTAAATAGAGCGGTTCGCCTTGAGAGCGAGTGCGTGGCATACAAATCAACGAAAGAAAGAAAATAGAAGAAAAAGAAACCTTAGTCTCTACAGCGTAACGGAAGAGTTACGATATCGATTGAATAAAAGTCCCCGGCAACGGCGCCAAAAACTTGATCGCTCGACTGGGTGAGTCGAGAATGGGATACAAACTGCAAGTGCACAGTTCTATCGCGTAGTTTTAAAAGATATCGATCCCACAGGGACTTATGAATCGATATACCGTTATCTAAGGTTACTACGTAAATCTAAGGTGAAAATGTTTGATTGTTTGGGGAAAAACTAAGAGCTAAACTAATATCTAGATTAAATATTAATAAGACGGATATCGGTATGTAGTTCGTCAAAACTAGGGAATCAAGTCTTTGTCGATTTCTTGGTTTTAAAATGTATCGTTTCGGTTAACTATATTGGTTAAAGGTTCTATCTCAAACTCTCGCTCTGTTGAATAAACCATGATTTTATATTAATGTTGCTGTCACTTATAATTAAGTCAAAAACCATATTTTGAAAACAATAAAGTTGCAGAAACTCTTTTTAAGAAAATACTGACCGTTTTAAACACCCTTATCTCAAACTCTCGCTCTGTTGACTTAGGTTATATAATTAAATCCAAATGCTTAACTCTCGTCCTCACATTCAATCTTTAAAAATACTTTTTGGAAAAGGTCAGAATTTAATTAACTCTAAAACTTGCTCTCGCCCTGATCTAGAATTAATGCCTAACTTACACTGTCCAGTTAAAATCTCAAACTCTCGCTCTATTGATTTTAACTTCTTTATGTCTTTTACTTTTGTAAAAAATCTTGTTATTAAACCTGTAAGTTGAGACCGTAAAAAGATTGATTTTGATTTTAAGTTTAGATAGACCGACTCAGTCTTGATCCCTTATTCTGCTTACTTTACATACCGATACCTAGGCAAATTAGCCAGACATGCTAAATAAATAAGAATTTATATCATGCACAAACAGACTCATTCCAGGCAGATAATATAGATAAATAATAAAACAAAATATTAAATAATGATTAAAGAACCTGAATGCGTAATACAATGGTCTTGAACACTCCACCACAAGCCGGTAGGATTTGTTCTTGGATTCTTCAATTAAACAGTAAATTAAATCAAGGAAATAAAACTGGAATATAACGTAAGGTTAAATCCAGTATAAAGTTGCACAATAGTTTCCGGTGTAGAAACTATTATGCGAAAAATATCTAGAAGCTGAAACTGGAAAGGTAAATTTGCAAGGGAAAAAAGAACGTAAAGCTTGCAAAAGAAATAAATAAAATAAACAATGCTGGAAAAGAAAAAATAAGCAAAAGGCGTGAAAAGAAAATTTGGCAGAGCTTCGGCAATGTGAGCGTGGAAAAACCGGCCGATTTTTTAGGTTTGTGAGATGGCTATTTATAATAGTGTTCGTACTGCATTCCGTTTCTCCCATTCTTCAACGTGGCTACATGCGCGGCGTGGATATAGGAGACCGACTTCTCAACGTTCCTCTTCAAGTCTTTCTGAGGGCGTGACTTGCGCCAAAAAGCTAGTGGAATGGTGTGACGCTCGTCACACCATGTGTGACGCTCGTCACAGTGGTGCTTCTAGTGTGACGCTCGTCACAACCCTTGTGACGCCCGTCACAGGCACAACGTGCGCTTTCTTTGGGCTGGGCTTGGTCTTTGATATTTGTTTCCTTTTTACTCCTTTCTACACCTCCTTTTCTTCCCTTTTTCACTTTTGCTTCAAAATGGATACCTGACATAAATAGTAAGGAAATACTGCATAATATCCGATAAAATGAGATAAACTAAAGTAAATGATAATATAATCTAATTGAATTAAGTCTTAAAATGTGATATAATTTCGTGTTATCAGTAATCAGTTTCCGCTTATTAAAGAGAGATATAGCTCAGCGTATGACATAGGAATGGGATCGAAAGTGATCTTCTTCCTATCATAATTCAAATTAGCCTGATTACTGTTGCCACAAGGCTGGTAAGCCTGTTGCTGTGGGCAATGTTGATGTTGATACTGAGGTTGTTGTTGATTATGCTGATTGTTGTCTCTGAAGACAGGTGCTATGTGAGCCACCTGATGCTGGTTGCTGGTATGACGCACAGGCTTCCTCTTGGCAGAGGGTCTTCTAGGTTTAGCATGGGATTGCACAGCATGTGCCTCCCCATCTTTCTTCTTAAACACCCCATATCGTTTAGAAGAGCCTTCATCCTTAGATAACCGTCCTTCCCGGACTCCTTCCTCCAATCGCATCCCCATGTTCACCATCTCGGTGAAATCAGAGGGAGCACTAGAGACCATCCGCTCATAATAAAATGAACTAAGAGTTTTCAAAAAGATCTTAGTCATTTCCTTCTCTTCCAGCGGAGGAGTAATCTGAGCTGCCAGCTCTCACCACCTCTGGGCGTACTCTTTAAATGTGTCTTTGCCCTTCTGGGACATAGCTCTGAGTTGATCACGGTCAGGAGCCATATCTATATTATACTTGTACTGCTTGACGAAGGCTTCGCCAAGATCGTTGAAGGAACGGATGTTTGCACTATCAAGGCTCATATACCAACGAAGAGCTGCACCAGACAAACTATCCTGAAAATAATGAATCAGCAACTGATCATTATCTGTTTGCGTAGACATTTTCCTGGCATACATAACCAGGTGACTGAGCGGGCAGGTGTTTCCTTTATACTTCTCAAAGTCTGGGACTTTGAATTTGACGGGTATCTTAACACCGGGAACCAAGCATAGTTCAGCAGCAGACTTGCCGAACAAATCTTTCCCTCAGAGGGTCTTCAATTCCTTGCGGAGTTTAAGGAATTGGTCATTCATCGCGTCCATCTTTTCATTAACATCTGGGCCCTCATACGGCTCAGAATGATAGATGGTGTCGTCTACCCTAGGAATGGTATGCACGACAGGAGGAGGCATCGTGAGGACCGGGCTAGATGCCGGCATGGAAGCAAATGTAGGAGCTGGAATATCTGGCATAAAGCCTGGAGGCATACCCCACGGAAACCCGGCTGGCATGGCATTCGGCACGAAATGGGCACTGGCAGCTGGCACAGTCGAGGAGACAATCTCTGAAATCACAGTCCTCTAGGGAGGAGTTGCAGGAGGTGGAGACGGTTGATTCTGAGCATCTAGAAATTGCTCCATCAGAGCGCTCAGTCTGGCGACCTCTTCTTTCAGCTCACGATTCTCTTGTTCAAGTTGATCCATCACTCTTGCAGAATTGGCTCGGGTGTAGTACCGATGAGTCAGCTTGTCTTCAAAATAAATGAAGAGCACAGAGTTAGGCCACAGACAAGCAGACCAGAACAACACCTGCTTATGCAAAATGATGCATGCAATGCTTGTGCATATGCTTTGTTTTTATTTCAAGGAACTTTTAGGGTTCTATTTGCCAATTTTGAAATTTTAAAACATTAAATCGCATATGGAAAATATCTTATCAAATATATTTGAGACAAAGAAGTACAGCATTGTCAATTATTACAAGGGAAAAGGAAAATGAACATCCTATGGATCCCTAGAAGCTCGAGATGCTGGAAGACGAGATACACAAAGCCTCTTGATCTCTCTCTCATATGCTGCTTCCATATCCGCTTTCTCTTTAGCAAGTCGATCATACTTCCTCTTCCAGAATTTGGAAGACTGAGGAAGTAGAGAAGTCCAGGTATCATTCGAATCGTTTATCACCTGATGCTCGAGGAATTCGATCAGAGCGTCCTTTTCCTTAAGCTGTTGAAGCAACTCTTCTCTTTCACGGATCCAGGCACGTGAAAGGTCTTCTTCTCTCAACTCCTCTACGCCTTGGTTAGGGAGGGTTGAAGGCCCAGCCGCAACCAACGGTGTAGGTCTCGGATAATCATATGGCATAAGATACTCAGAAGCTCTCTGCCTGACCCAAGCTGTATACGAGTCCAAAGCAATGCAGTTCTTCGGACCCAACTCACTTCTACCCTTCTTATGAATCTTGCGCCAAGCGCGGACCATCCTGGCTTTCAGGCCTTGGGGATCTTTACCCTCCTGAAAGAACACACCTTCTAACAGAATGTTATGAGGTTTATCCTTTAGGGGGAACCCAAGCTGACGACGTGCTAAGATAGGGTTGTAGCTGATCCCACCACATGTACCAAGAAGAGGCACATTAGGGAATTCACCACAATAATCAATGATCTGAACTGTATCATACACGCGATCATACCAAGAGATATCGTCATTAGTGAGAGACATAAGTCTCGTAGACCACCGTAGACATCCCTTGTTCTCCTTGAAAGCAACCGTCTGCGGTAAGTGAGAAATAAACCACTTATACAACAGAGGCAAACAACACACATTAACTCCTCCACCCTTTGCATTCCTCAGATGCAAAGAGAAATAAGTATCACCCAACAGAGTAGGAACGGGATTAAGAACAGAAAAGATCCTAATGGCGTTCACATACACAAATTTGTCGATGTTGGGGAACAATACCAAACCATAGATGAGCAGCACGAATATGGCCTCAAAGGCATCCTCACTCATGGCCTTCCCATAAACGGTAGCTTGAGCGATGAGGAAATCAGAAGGAAGACCCTGAATTCCATCTTTGGTGGTCATATGCGCTTCAATCAGGGATTCATCTATGTGCAACAAGTCTGCGATCTCTCGAGAAGTCGGAATACTCTCCAAGCCACTGAACGGCACCTGATCCAGAATAGGAATACCCACAAGATGAGCATACTCCTCGAGCGTAGGCAACTGCTGAAAGTCCAGAAAAGAGAAGCAATGATACAGAGGATCATAGAACTGCGCCAAAGTATTCATCAACCCTTCATCAACCTGAGTAGTCAACAGAGGCAGAAGCTTCCCATAACGAGCTTTGAAACCCAAGGGATCTAATACATAAGATGTCAGATTCCTTAGCTCTTTCAGATCGGGCTGGAGAAAGCTGTACTTCTTTGTATGCCTTTTTGGTCTTTCCATGTCTGAAAATTTTGCAAATAAACCCTTTAAGTTCCTTGAAAATTTTCTCATTTTTCTGATGACATGAATGCGGATGAATGCATGAATGTATGAATGCAACAATCACACTCAAGGATCAAGCAAATCACACCAAACAAAGGTCATGGGAAAGCTCATAGTATCCTTAATATCAATCATCCATTTTGGTGGATTATGGTTTTCACCTTATCAACACCCAAGTTCCATTGATATTAACGATGCATGAACCGACTCAATCATCCTTAATATCAATCATCCATTTTGGTGGATTATGGTTTACACCTTATCGACACCCAAGTTGCATTGATATTAAGGATGTCTGAACGACTCAACCATGAATCACGGGTTTGTTGAGAGTCACGAGCATGGAGTCTTGGTTAAGAACCACCCAAAGAGAGTGTACTAGGGTTTAAACCTGCCGAACATGTTCTACAAAAGGTTCCCATAGTCATCATCCCATCTTTCGAATATTATCGGAGGGACGAATACTCGTATTCCAAAAATATTCTCAAGAGAGACTCTTATGAGTGTAGTATCGCGTAACAATCGTATCAGATCTTACATCTGAACGACCTCCACACTACGTCCTAAAAATAGGCTAAGATGGGCTCGGTAAACTAAGGTCCTTGGCTTCTAAGGCGCATGATTGAAAGAATAATGCCTAACCACAAATGACTTGTGTGACATTATTAATCCAACATGACCTCCACCAAGTGAATGGACTCGCAAGTCAACTTGTTAAGGAATACTCCACACAAGTCGACGAGACTATGCCATTTTCTTATCCTAAAGTGCACTCGAGTTTGGGTATAGAACTCATCTCACAGAGACCACCAAGCAAACAAGCAATTGTATATCAAGCAATTCAATCATTACAATCAAAACAGTAATCCCAAATTGTACAAAAATATGTCATATAACAGATAAACAATATCATACAACAAGGGTGAAAAGTAGGCAAAACCACCAAGGAGATGTATCCCCAGCAGAGTCGCCACTTTTCTGTAGTGGTGTATTCGTCACTTTATGATTTATTGATTAAATTAAAAGCAAAGCATACAAAGAATCGAGTCGCCACCGCACTTTTATTTATCCAAAGGAATGGCTAAAAAGCGAACAAAAGCCTAAGAAGTTTTACACATAGAAAACTAATGAAAAGATCAGAGATCTGGGTAAGGGGTTAATTACGCAATGGGAAGGTGTTAGGCACCCAAAACGTCCTAGGTACTCCTAGGGAGCCCTTTTCACAACTTGTTGTACGAAATGTTATTTGTTTATGAAATATTTATTGTGCAAACATGGATTGAAGGGATGAGAAAAGAATATACAAGTTATTATTTTGTGTTTGAACGGATGAACCCGTTGCCTACGTACCTTTCCATGGAAGGTAAGGATCAAAACGCCATAGTTCGGCTAAAAGATTTCCAAAATATGAGTGGATTGATTTTAAAACAAAAGCCCTAAGGTCTTTCGTTATCCACGGGAGAAAACTCAACCTTATACAAACCACAAGTCCACCATGTGAGAAAAGCTTCAACTTGCTAGTGAGGGGTTAACCCTATAATAAGCAAGGAAGTCTTACAATTCAATCACTAAGGACAAAAGGTGATATTAACATCAACCAACTAGGATAAATCAAACCTATGGCTAATGTATGAAAACTTATCAAGAATGGACAGAGCCACAAAACAATTGAATGAGTGAAATTAACCAATTAGGATTATTCACAAAAAGTGGTCAAGATATGATTAGAATTCAATTCAAAAGAAGTATTATGAAAATGAAGTTTGAAAAATCAGAGGCTTAAGGCCTAGGTTTCTAATTTGAAAAGAAATGAAAATGTTTGCACAATAGTTTTCAGGTTTTGGATTAACATGCACATGGAGGTTTAAAGAAACAAAATGTGGGAGGGTGAGGAAGTAAAACTTCTTAGATGTTCACCTCTTGAGATCATATGTAGATGATTCAAGTGATTCCTTTGGAATAGGCAACAATGCAAATAACAGATGAACAAAGTAAATGGATACCGGATGCCAATCAATGGACTTATACCAATCTCCTAAAACAAAGAGAAACATGGATACCAGATGCCAATCAATGGACTTACACCAATCTCCTAAAACAAAGAGAAACATGGATACCAGATGCCAATCAATGGACTTACACTAGTCTCACAAAACAAAGAAACAAGGATACCAGAGGCCAATCAATGGACTTATACTAGTCTCCTACCATATCATAGGAACAACTGCCAATCAATGGACTTATGCTTGCCTCCTCCATGGACAAAACAAAGTGTTGCAAAACAATGTTTATGAAATGATATACAAGTGATAATGATACATGCACAAAGGCACACTCAAGCAAATATGCACAGATGAATCAAGTAAGCAAACACACAAGTCAATTAGCACACATTATATACAATCAATTAGGCTCAAGCAAGGTTAGGCTTTACAGCCAACTGGAATGGGGTATTTTGAGCTCTTAACCCTAACATTGAGATTTAGGGTGAAGCAGATGAAATGGAGATGAGGGGTGTGCCTCATAGCTCTTATCCCTGGTCAGGGAGAGCTTTGATTAATGGAAAGTGTGGGAGTTCAGAAAGTTGGAACTCTTCTCCATAAATGGACTCTATGAGATCTTGGGTTATTATTCACCATGCATCAACACATGGTGTGAGCAAGGTGAATGACACACTGAGTAGCAGGAGATGGATTACACATCTCTTTTATCTGCCAATTGCCTCTTAAGAGGGCTTTTCCTGCTTGGCACAAAAATTAAACAATCACAAGCATTGCCTCTTAAGGAGGGCTTCAGACAGGTGCCTACCAATAATAGTAGGTATTCCAGACTACATGAAGATTAGAGATCATACCTAAGTGGTTAAGCAACCAAGCAAAAGCAAAGTTCAAATGAACTTAAAGCAACTTATGTACCTCTTGAAGTGCAGATTCTGATTTGGCTTGTTTCAAGGCTTGTGATAGCTCCAATGTTCCTCTATGATGCTTAGTGAGATGATTAATGGAGAGAATGAAGTTCAAACACACTTGAATTCAGCAGATTTTGAAATCACCATGGATGCTTCAAGCTTCGAGTATGCTTCAATATGGCACGGTTTGCTTCAATTCCACGTCCAATCTTGCTCAACAATGCTTCATGATCATGAATCAACCAAGAGAAAGTGTTCTTGTGTGAAGAAATTGCAAAAAAAATTGAGAGAAAAGTTTGGAGATTTTTTGGATCTAGATCTGAAATTCAATGTTAATTACCAAAACAGTTATGCTTAAACTTATATATGTCATGCTAATCATGCTGTAATCATGTTTAAGCCTAATGCAAATGAGATTAATCACTTATGAGGTGTATGTGCAAAAATGGTTTTTCACCTTATGCATGGAATGCATGTGTGAACAGTACAAGAATCTGATCCATTTTCACTTAAAATCAATTTTTAAAACCAATGGTAATGGCAAAAAGTTCAAACAATGGTTCATTTTTGAATTTTGTAATTTCCCTCCAAAAAGCCCATGGATTAACAAATGATCATGTGATGACAATTCATGTAATGTGATGCATGATTTGGAAATTAGAGGTCAAGAGGAGAATATTGCAAAAAGAACCACTCATTTTGGAGCTTTGGTTGAAAAGTTATGCTCATTTGAAGTCCCATGCACATGTTGCCATGATTTGATCATATCTCCTTAACCACACATTAGAAATTCATGATCTTGGACATTTTGGAAATGGGAGAGAGAGATATACAACTTTCATGCTCAACAAAATTTCATTTGAAGCTTTCTTGATGATGTAATATTGAGTTGAAGTTGGTTCAAAATCTTTCCAGTTTTGGAAAGTTCAAATTATAGGTCACTTGCTATTTTTGGAAATTCTTGACCTGACTTCAAATTCTTCAATGTGAGTGTTTGAAATGTCAAATGAGACTTGTCTGAACATGAATGAAGTATTTCTAATCACTTCCCACCTCCAAATCCACAGTTGGCTTTGCAGTTGACTTTCTAGGTCTTTAGTTGACTGGGAAATGTTCTGATGAAATTCAAGCCTCTACCACTTGGGATTTTGCTTCAAAATGACATCATATCTCAAATGAACTCTTGTGAATGATTATGGGGTCCAAATCTCAAGAATAACCACCACCTATTGCTCAATGAATGCCTTTGATTGCCTTGACCTGTTAATGCTTCATCTGCAAGACAAAGGTTAGATGACATATTTTTGTACTTTTGGTTAGGGATAAAAGGAAAAGCAATGATATACAAGTGCAAACAATGCTTTGTGATCAAGAACCACTCTCAAAAGGATGACCCACCCATAGGGAAGGAAGCAAGGTGTCCAATGATCCTTGAGGCAATGCAATGTTATGATATGATGCCATGAGGGATCTTAGGGACAAAATTGGGATCTTACAGCACACACCATCAAACTACTCATGTTAAGTCTAGAAGGCGATAAAGTGTACCTTGAAATGCCGACACTAATTCTTATCATCACCACTCGAAGTGTCCTATGCTTCTTTCTTTGCGAACCTTTCTTGGTTGCTTTAAGCTTGACTTAAGACTAAGAACAATTAAACAAAAAAAAACTGTTGGTAAACCAATTTGATTGTAACATACTTAAATCTCAAAGAGTATTCATGCAATTATCAAAACAACTAACAAACCAAAGGTTTGTGAACTAGGGCCACCCAAAAGTACAATCAAAATTTTACAAAAGCAAAAATAATACAAAGAAAACTAAAAATAAAAACAAACTCCTCAATCTTCCTCCTCTTGGCCACCACCAACAGATCCAAGGACGTCCTCCATCTCATCGTCACGGGTTGCACCACCTCCTGCACCCCCCATAAAAGTTGGCCTGCCCTCAGGCCAATTAGCATAAGCAACATATTCCGCCTGGGAAGGAAATGTGCGGGCTTCAGGTGCAAGGAAAGTGTTCTGAAATTGTTTCTGCATAGCATCAAAGATAAATGATTGAGACCTCCTAGAGGCCTCAAATCTCTCACAGCAATAATTAGCAAACGCCATCTGATCGAATGCTGGAGTAGTGTGGGGTCGGGGTCTAGAGGACGAAGTCCCAGCTCCTTCGGCTCTGTCCATCTGGCTCTGGCAGAACCTATTCAGATAAGCATCGTTAATAACACTAGTAATAGAGAAATGTACTTCATCTGGAATGGAAACATTTGCCCGTCGGCAAAGTCCCATAATCAGCCCCGGGTATGCAAGAACACCTGCTTTACCACCAAATTTGGTTCCGCTTATAGCCATCTTACGCATTTCCCCCGCAATGATTGATGCTACATCAACAGATTTGTCGATCATGATGTAATACAGTAAACACCCTACACCCAAAGGGATAGTGGTGTTGTGGCTCCTTGGCCGGATATTGTTCAACAACAGCACCAAAAATTCCCTTGCTTCCAGATTCAGGTTTTCTCTTTTCCAATACTTTGGGAGTCCTTGATCATTTAAGTCAAATGTCTTTCCTTTAAGGCATAAGGTAGCGCTCACCGCTGGAAGATCCCAAACATTGGCCAATTCCTGGGTACGATACTCGCACCGCTCATTCTCTCCCAAGGTGAGAGGATTACCAACATATGTGTTAATTGCATCTCTGCCGAAAGAAATAATCTTGCCTCTTACTCTTGTTTGGTAATTGAAAGATACTCCCTCTTCAAGATGCATAGCATTGGCATAAAACTCTCGTACAATATCATAATTGATTGCCGACTCTGGTTCACAAAGTTTGGTCCACCTTTTTCTCTCAAAATTTGATACCAAATTCCGATAAGTCCCACCCGGTGATAAACGGATGAACCTTTCCGGTTGGATGGTTCTCTTGATTAATTCTTCAAATCGTTCTTCATGTTCGTCACTTGTGAACCGTCTCAATGAACGAGAAGGACCGGAAGTCGTGGTTTTTGTTCTCTTAGACATCTGTAATAAACATCAGAACAACAACACACCAAAACATGAAGGGAGTTAGCAATCAACAGCATGAAACATGAGACTGGACTTTCCCAGTTCGCGGCGCGAAGGCCCGCTCGCGGCGCGAACCCTGCGAACCAGGAAAATTCCAGGAGCCTTTTAGGGTTCCTAAGGTTTGCACTACCAACAGACATAATCACAATCTCTCTCCTCATTCTAGTTTGAATCCACATTAGACATGCAAGGTTATTTCAAGTGTCAACTTTCAATTTTTGCAAAACCCTATTCATACCTAAGTGAGAACCCAAAAGGAATGGGAAGAGAAAATGAAAAGAACAAACATACCTTATTGAAGAGCACTTGATTCTTTGTTAACAGTTGGGATTTGGGAAATGGAGAGGGAAATTTTTTAGTTTTGCAAGTTTTGGAAGTGGGAGTGGAAAAGAGTTGTTGTTTTGCTGTTTTGAAAATAAAAGAGAGTGGACAAAAAACTAACCTAAACAAAATTTAAGTGGTTCTGCCACGCTCCGTTCGCTGGGCGAACTTTGTTCGCGGCACGAACTGAAGCTTTCCATTCAGTTCGCGGGGCGAAAGATGATCGTGGGGCGAACTGAAGGAATTTCTGAAAAAAATAATTTGCAGTGGACAGAACCCAAGTTTCACAAAAATTAACACAATAGAATATCATAACAGCAGAATTGAGAAAATATAAAATGCAGACTTACAATGTTGGGTTTCCTACCAACAAGCCCTTTGTTTAACGTCGTTTTGAGCTCGACGGTTCAATGATTAGCCCGGTCCGGATAGAGAAATGACACACACATCCCGATTCATGTCACCACTATGGTAGACTTTGAGTCTTTGGCCATTTACAGTCCAGCTCTCTTGTGACTTTGGATCCTCGATCACAATGGCCCCATAGTTGCGCACCTCTTTGACAATAAACGGTCCTGACCACTTTGACTTCAGCTTACCAGGGAACAACTTCAACCTTGAGTTGAAAAGCAATACCATCTGTCCAACTTAAAATTCTTTATGACGGACCTTTCCATCATGATATGCTTTTACCTTTTCCTTGTAAAGTTTATTCGAATGGTAAGCGTTGTTCCTTGATTCCTCCAATTCATGGAGTTGTCCTTTTCTTCTTTCTCCAGCTAAAGTGGAGTCGAAGTTCAAGAATTTGAGAGCCCATGATGCTCTATGCTCCATTTCCACCGGAAGATGACAAGTCTTCCCATACACCATTTGAAATGGAGTCAGTCCAATAGGTGCTTTGTAGGCGGTACGATACGCCCACAAAGCTTCATCCAGTTTTAAAGACCAATCTTTTCTTGAATTCGAGACTGTTTTCTCAAGGATCCGATTTGACTTCCGGGTTAGAAACCTCCGTTTGACCATTCGCTTGTGGGTGGTAGGGAGTGGTCACCTTGTGCTTTACACCATAGTGTTGCAAAACTTTTTCTAGAGGTGTATTGCAAAAGTGTGATCCTCCATCACTTATCAACACCCTAGGCACACCAAAACGTGAAAATATGTTTTTCTTTAAAAATTTAATCACTGTTTTGGCATTGGCCTTAGGTGAAGCAATTGCTTCCACCCACTTTGAAACATAGTCAACGGCCACTAGTATATACTCAATTGAGAAAGAAGAGGGGAATGGGCCAACGAAATCAATACCCCAACAATCAAAAACTTCTACTTCTAGCATGTTGGTTAGAGGCATTTCGTCCCGTTTGCCTATTCCTCCACTCCGTTGGCATGTATCACAACTCTTCGCGTGTTCATATGCATCTTTAAATAAAGATGGCCAATAAAAGCCCGATTGGAGCACCTTAGTGGCTGTTCTCAACCCACTATAGTGACCTCCATACGGAGAGTTGTGACAATGCCAAAGGATGTCTCTTGACTCCTCAATTGTTACACACCTTCTCAAAATATTGTCTACACCCACTTTAAACAGATAAGGATCATCCCAAACATAATGTTTTGCATCCGCCAAGAATTTCCTTCTTTGATTACAAGTGAGGTCTTCCGGTGTTAAACTGGTTGCCTTGTAATTTACAAAGTCGGCAAACCAAGGCCTCACTTGAATCGCATACAGTTTTTCATCAGGAAATTCTTCTCGTACCTCCTCTTCTTTGTTGGTAATGTCTACATTGACCAAGCGAGACAAATGATCCGCAACCAAATTTTCGGAACCTTTTTTATCCCGGATTTCCAAATCAAACTCTTGCAATAAGAGAATCCAACGAATTAGTCTTTGTTTGGAATCCGGCTTGGTTAGCAAAAATTTGATCGCCGAATAGTCTGTGTAGACTACAACTTTTGACCCGATCAAGTAAGCTCTAAACTTTTCCAATGCGTACACTATAGCTAGTAACTCTTTTTCAGTTGTCGCATAATTGACTTGTGCCTCATTTAACACTTTACTAGCATAGTGGATAGCATGAAAAACTTTATCTCTTCTTTGACCCAACACCGCACCAACCGCATAATCGCTTGCGTCACACATAAGTTCAAAATCAAGTTTCCAATTTGGTGCCACGATTATGGGTGCGGTGACTAACTTTTCTTTTAAATCAAGGAAAGCTTTAAGACATGACTCATCGAAAAGAAAGTGCGTACCTTTGTTGAGCAAGTTACTCAATGGCTTTGCTATCTTTGAAAAATCTTTGATGAATCTCCGGTAGAAACCGGCATGTCCGAGAAAGCTCCTTATACCTTTTATATTTGTTGGAGGTGGTAGTTTCTCGATAACTTCCACCTTAGCTTTGTCAACTTCTAATCCTTCGGAGGAGATCTTGTGACCGAGTACAACACCTTCGGTGACCATAAAGTTGAATTTTTCCCAATTGAGCACTAAGTTGGTCTCCACGCATCTTCCCAAAACCACATCAAGATGTTTTAAGCACAAATCAAAAGATGACCCATAGACGGAGAAATCATTCATGAACACCTCAAGCATTCTTCTATTAAGTCCGAGAATATCGCTTGCATACACCGTTGAAATGTTGTCGGTGCGTTACATAACCCAAAAGGCATTCTTCGGTAAGCAAAGATGCCAAAAGGACATGTAAAAGTCGTCTTCTCATGATCCACCGGATTGACCGAAATTTCGTTGTACCCCGAATACCCGTCCAAGAAATAATAGAAATTTTTTCCGGCTAACCTTTCCAACATTTGGTCCATGAAAGGTAGTGGGAAGTGATCTTTCCTTGTAGCTTGGTTTAGCCTTCTATAGTCAATACACATCCTCCACCCGATTACCGTTCTTGTTGGAATCAACTCATTTTTATCATTTTTGATAACCGTCATGCACCTTTTTTTGGGAACTACTTGTACCGGACTCACCCATTCACTATCGAAGATAAGATAAATTATTCTGGCTTCCAAGAGTTTGACAACTTCTTTCCGAACTACTTCTTTCATTGATGGATCTAGACGCCTTTGGGGTTGTGCAACGGGTTTGAAATTTTCTTCCATCATGATCTTATGCATACAATAGGCCGGACTAATACCCTTCAAGTCAGATAACACCCACCCTATTGCACCCTCATTCTTTTTCAGCACTTGTATCAATTTGTATTCCTCTTTTATGGACAAGGTGTTGCTAATGATCACCGGTTTAGTACACTCGTCACCAAGGAACACATACTTCAAGTGTGAAGGTAGCATTTTCAACTCTAGTTTTGGTTCTTCCATTTTCTTTGTCACATCCAAGTCTTCATTTGTTTCTTCATGATAAGCAAGCTCCCCACAAGACTCTAATTCATGCAACATTGCTTCAATCTCTTTTTCTTCATTTTCGGTCAACACATTGTAGGCTCCGATAAGAGATCTTTATAGAGGATTAGAAATATGAACTTGATTTGCGACCTCCACTACTTCCTCTTCGGTTGCATCGATTCGGAAAGAATCATGCTTGTCATTTGGATGCTTCATGGCTTCAAAAAGATTGAAGGTCACCTCTTCATCTTGCACTTTCACTTTCATCAATCCATCATCAATATCAATCATCATCCGGGCTATTTTCATGAATGGTCTTCCAAGAATGAGAGGAACATCACGATCCTCATCCATCTCCACTATCACGAAATCCACCGGAAACAAGAATTTGTCTACCTTCACTAGCATGTCTTGAGCAACTCCATATGGTGAAGTGGTAGATTTATCGGCTAGTTGTAAAGTCATCCTTGTAGATTTGATTTCAACATTTCCCAATCTTTTAACAATGGATAAGGGGATTAAATTGATGCTAGATCCCAAGTCAATCAAACCATTACCAATGTAGGTGCCTCCAATGGTTACCGGTAAAACGACTCAGCCCGGATCGGATTCCTTCCTTGGAAGAGTCTTTTGAATGATGGCACTACAACGTGCATCGAGCAAGATGGTTTCGTCTTCCACATGTCTCCTTTTCTTTGTAAGAATATCCTTCATGAACTTTGCATACCGTGGCATTTGCTCTAATGCGTCGGCAAATGGAATATTGATTTGAAGTTGTTTGAATATGTCCATGAACCGTGCATAATGTCTAGCATTGTCCTTCTTCGATGGTGCATGCGGATAAGGTAGATGTTGGGTTGGAATGACGCTCACACCTTTCTCTCCTTTCTTGTTCTTTCTTGGTTCGGCCTCCTTTTTCCCTTCCACTTCAATCTGCTGCTCTGTTGGCAATTCCTGCTCTTTTCGCGGCGTGAACTGAGCAGTTTCTGCCACTTTCTCCTTTTCACAATCCACACCCTCATTTTCCAGCACAGTATCCATATCATTCTCTACTGTAATTTCCTCACTTTTTCCACTTGTCAACTCTTTACCGCTTCTCGTGACGATTGCTTTACAATGCTCCTTTGGATTGGTTTGAGTGTTAGCGGAAAATAAAGATCCCGCGGTTTGTTCCGACAATTGCTTCGCAAGTTGGCCTACTTGATTTTCCAGATTCTTATATGCTGCCTCGTTACTCTTCTGATTTGCCATGGAAGCTTGCATGAATTGTTGAAGAGTGTCCTCTAGCTTTGAATTTCCTCCTTGCGATTGTTGTCCTTGAGAGTTTGGGTTTGATAGGGACTTTGTTGCTGAAAATTTTGATTGTTGAACCTTGATGGTTGATAACCTTGATTATTTCTTGGTTGATAACCTTGATTGTTAGGAGGTTGTCTTTGATAGCCTTGATTTTGATTGTTCACATAACTCACTTCTTCTAGTGGAGGGCAAAAACCGGTTGGATGATCTCCTTGACATAATTCGCAACATGCTACTTGATGTCGAACTTGAGACCCTTGAATTTCCTTCATTTGTTGTGGAAGCTTGGCCATTTGTTGAGTAAGCAACTCCACTTGTTGAGAAAGTAGCTTATTTTGAGCAAGGATGGCATCATTGGTATTTAACTCAAGAACTCCCGGTTTACGTTGTGAAGGACTACATTCATGTTGACTTTGACGATCATTGAGGGCCATCCGGTCAATAATGACTTTAGCTTCTTCCGCATTCTTTGACATAAGAGAGCCACCGTAGCATCCAAAAGTGTCTTGTGAGTTGATTGGAGCCCATTTAGAAAAATATGGATTTGAGTGAGCTCATCAAAACCATGACCCTTGAATTTTCTCAACATTGACTTGAATCTTTCCCAAGCCTCATTTAGAGACTCGTTGCTTCCTTGAGTGAATACCGCAATAGCCGTTTTGGCTTCCATGAATCGGGATTGAGGGAAATATATTTCTAAGAACTTTTCTTCTAGCAAATTCCAATCCGTCATCACTCTTGGTGCTTGATCAAGGTACCACTCTTTTGCCTTTCCCACTAAAGAGTGTGGGAACATCCTCTTGAATAATGCCTCTTCACCCGTTTCATCAATTCCCGTAGAACCCGCAATCTCATAGAATGTGATGAGATGGGTATACGTGTCTTCATGGTCCATTCCGGTGAATGGATTTGCATAGATAAGTTGGAGGATTCCGGTCTTCATCTCCGTATTCCTTCCTCCACGAGCAAATTGAGCATTCCTTCTTGGACTATTAACGGACATTTGAGTAGGAGTGTCATCCGCCATGTTTCCGTCACAAGCCTCTACAACCGCTTCTTCGATTTGAAAAAGTGCGGAAGTAGATGCTTCTTCTCTCCGATTCCTCTCTTCGGCTAGTTTCCTTCTTCTTCGTGTTTTTCTATTGAGCTTTCGAAGTGTTCTCTCAATTTTGTGATCGAATTGAAATTGCTCCTCGGTAGTTTTTCCTCGCATGCACTAGAATCTACAAAACTAACAAACCAAGTGAAACACAAGAGGGATAGTAACAAAAGTAACAAAACTTAGAACAATGAATTATTGCAATGCTTGTAATATCGAACACGAATCCCCAGCAACGGCGCCAATTTGTTGAAAAGTATACTTTCGGCAAATATTTTAATATCGTATCCACAAAGATTGGTTGTTATTACCGTCATTCTATAATCCAAATTGTTATAAGTTTAGAAAGTAACCAAATTGTTTTGTTTGAAAAGTTATCTTTTTGAGTAAAATGTCACTAAAGCAGTAAAATGGTTTTAATCAAATGTAAAAGGTTTGGCAAGATTGGAGTTCACTATTCAAATTGCTTATGACTCCTTATGACAACTATATAGATTCAAGATTATTGATGATGTTCAATTATCCTCTCAATATCATTTATGTCTAAATGATATTGTGATAATCACTATATTAATCTTTAGACGATTTCTCCACCTAACTATCAATATAGCAATCTTTAATGGTTGATACAAAAGAAGAGTAGTGAATAAATCTATTTCTACAACTTATTCACTACTTGAAAGTATATTTTATGTCAAGACTTAAATAATCTCTTTCAACAACTACTCAAATCTCATATTCAATTTAGGGCAAAAATATCATTCAATACATCAACAATCTTTCATCATATATAAGAGTTAAATGGAATACATAAACAAATAAGAATAGCTACTACCTCCAATCTTGACAAAATGGGGTTTAGCTCCTCATCATCATTTTTGGAATGCACAAGGCAATGAAGAAATAAACTTTGTTTTTCTCTCTTACAAAATATCAAACTATCAATGAATGAATGAACAATTTCCATTTTGTTTTCTAAAAAGGGTTGACCTTTCCTAAAATGCTCATTTTCATCTAAAGCTGAAAAGCCCCCCTAAAACAGATACAGAAATGGCAAACACAACTGGCCTTGAAAACAACACACTTAGCCAAAACACCTTGCTGGATTCGCAAGGTTCGCGGCCCGAACTGAAGCTACCTCAGCTTCCTTGCTTTGCAAGCTTCATCCAATTAATCTTCCAATTATTGATCTTAAAAAATAGGCCTCCAAATTGCATTCAACAGTTCTTCCAATTTATGATAATGCATTCCAAAGCTCTCTTGTCCAAAAATTCTACAAAACTAACAAATATGTGAAATAACTACTCAAAACAACATAAATTAAACCTAATTGCATTTATACAAAATAGTGAGAATAAAAGTGTGTAATTACATCAAAACTTGGTAAAAGGGACCAATAAAATTGTATAAAAAGTAGTACTAATTGGTCCCTAACACTGGTACCTTCCATTTTCATAATAAATCCATGAACCTTCAATCTCTTTATTGCACTGTTTTGCATTGCATATTTATGGGTTATTTGATCTTTTCCCCTTCCCTTGGATAAATTAAAGTTGGGTGGTGACATTTTGTTTTGTGAGTCAAGTTAACCTAATAGCTTGGTCTCTGATTCTCACCGTGACAGAAATGGTGAGTTCACTGGGGACATCCCCAAGAGGGTTAAACCTATCTTGTATATATTTGTGTTATTATATTAGTTGCTATATTGTTTGGGTTTCTTTTGGTGATTCATATGTGGTGAGATATGTCCTAACTAGGACTTTAGTACATAAATAAGATAAGAGGGTGGTATAGTCGAGAAAGCTTGGGTGGAGTAATCCCGAACAAGCTGACTTGAGAATTCCCCACTCTGTGGAAGCCCCTTTGAGGATAGTCTTTGTTAAACGAGTATGAATGAAAGCATTGCTACTTTCGACCTAGGATCCTGAGAAACTAAGGACATTAGTATCCCTTTACCTCACTTGTCCTTTTAAGATGTAGTGTGATGCCTATGAAGGTGTAAACCTGAAATAGTTGATATGCAATGCTGCACTCAGACGAGGTTCTCTTGAGAATATTATTGATTCCTGAGTAATCAGTGTGCTAGTAATATCCAAAAGATGGATCAATGAATTTGGGAACCTTCTTAGAACCGTGTTCTACATGTGTAAAAAACCTTAGTACATACCTTTTGGGATGGTTGAACCCATGACTCCATGCTCGTGACGTCGAACCTTTGAACCCCATATGTTTGTGTTCTTGTTTGTGCATCCATACATTGATGCATTCATTCATCATTTTTAACCAAGTTTTCAAGGAAATTAGTAACACTTGTTTCAAACATCACATGAACTTTTTTACCATGGATTTTGGAAGAAGAAGAACTCAAAAGTACACTTTCAAGAGTCCTAAGCTAGAAGATCTAAGAGAACTAGGGGATTTGGTTTCTGATCCAATAGGTTTAAAGGATAGATATGGGAGACTTATGTCACTATTGAAGACCAACATGAAAAATGGAATTCTTGCTACATTAGTCCAGTTATATGATCCATTGTATCATTGCTTCACCTTTCCAGATTACCAACTTATGCCTACACTAGAGGGGTATTCCTATTTGCTTGGATTACATATTTCTTGTCATATCCTATTTTCTAGATTGGAGGAGATTCCTAAGGATAAAGTTATTTCTGAATCTACTCATTTTAAGATGTCTGAGATTAAACCTCATATGACCACCAAGGGAGGTATTCTTGGGTTGCCAGCTAAGTTTCTGATGGATAAAGATCGTTACTTTGCTAGTATTAAAAGTATGGTTGCTTTTGAGGTTGTTCTTGCCTTTCTCATTTATAGATTGTTCCTCTTCCCTAATGTTGACAACTTTGTTGACATTAATTCTATTAAGATATTCTTGATTGGAAATCCAGTTCCCACTTTACTAGAAGATACCTACCATTCCATTCATCTCAGAAACTCTTATAGTAGGGGTTGATTATATGTTGTGTGCCTTTGCTTTACAAGTGGCTTATTTCTCACTTGCCTCAGTCTACTTCTTTTTGGGATCTTAAGGATGGTTTTTTATGGTCATAGAAGATTATGTCTCTCACACATTCTGATATTAAGTGGTATAGCCATGCTTACAATGAAGTGAATATCATTGATAGTTAGGGAGAGTTTTCTAATGTGCCTCTTCTCGGTACAAAATGAGGTATTAGCTGCAACCTAATTTTTGCTCGTCGTCAACTTGGATATCCTATGAAAGATCAACCAAGCAATATCGTCTTGGAAGGCTTCTTCTTTAAAGAAGGTGAAGATAACAAATCACTTAAGGAGAAGATTGTGGATGTTTGGCATCATGTCCATAAAAAGGGGAGAGAAGTTCTAGGGAAGGAAAAATGTGTTTCTTTGGAGTCTTATCTTCAATAGGTACAAGCTAGGTCTATCAAGTTGTATATTCCTTATCCTCTCCATGAGCTTTTGCCTATAGCTGCTAGAGAGGCTACTCTAACTTTCATGACTGATGCAGAGAGACTTCTGATTGCTTTGACCAAGGTGCAACAAAAAAGGGACGCTTGGAAGAAAAAATACGAGTTTTTCAACAATGAGAATGAAGAACTCCAAAAGAATTTGAAGAAGAAGAATGAAGAGGAGCTTTCCAACAAGAAGATAAAGGTGCAAGAGGATTTATTTAACTCTAGCATTCAGCCAGATACTCCTCCTGCCTCAGCTTGGAAGTTGATTGTGTTGGTGTAAGCCCTAGAGGCCAATACTTTTGGTACTTGTATCGAATTATTTATTAATAATAAAATGCTTTTTCTTTATTATGTTTGTTTATTAAAGTCCCTAGAATAGCTAGTCCATTTAATGTATCAAGTGTGACTTAATCATGAGATCCCATTAAACATAAGGACAATATTCTTAAAGTATATGTAGTCAAGCTTTATTGTGAAGTGGGATAACATTAAAGCATTAAGACTATTATTTATATAGACTGATGATCACATCTCATGGATCATGGATAAGGAGTTATCAAGTCTTAAACATAGGTATGAATATTAAGAGTAATATTTATACTGGATTGACCCGCTATGAGAATACTATATAGAATGTTATGCAAAGTGTCATAAGTTATTCTTATGGTGATAATGGTGTATACCACCCTTCGACCTGAAACCACTATGGACCCTAGATGTAGAGTCAAGTACCTTATTGTTGATCAAACATTATCCATAATTGGATGACCATAAAGACAGTTGATGGGTATTCCACGAAGCATGACGAGGGACATGAGTGACCTAGATGGAATTTCCCCATCCTGCATAACAGGATAGATGTCTACGGGCCCAATATTGAACTGGATAAGGATGACACGGTCTATGCCTTGTGTTCAATATAGACATAAGGGCAAAAGGGTAATTATACATATAAGTATTATCACAAAAGGATTTGTCAGATCACATGACATTTTCGTGTCTTGGGTAGCAGTGATGTGTTGCTAGATACCGCTCACTGTTTATTATGTTAAATACGTGATTTAATATAATTGCTAATGTTGCTAAAACCTACAGGGTCACATACAAACGGACGGATTAATGAGAGATAGACTAACTAAGGAACACCGTAAGGCACGGTGCACTTAAATGAATTGTAGAACATCGTAGGGTATGGTGTACTTAAGTAGAATACGAAATATGGTAAGGTACCACGCACTTAAATGATTTTGGCATATCATAAGATATGGGCCACATACACTTAAGTGGTCTTTTTAGCTTGCAGTCCACACAAGTGGTTCTATAAATAAAACCTTTGTGCAGAAGCATTTGGGCAATGGTAGTTTCGTTTCTCTCTCTCTCTCTCTCTCTCTCTCTCTCTCTCTCACACACACACACACACACACACACACACACACAAATACACTCAAAGCCTTCATTCATAGCAGCTAGCACTGAGGTTGAAGGAATCCGTTCTTATGGACTGAGTAGAGGCGTTATCACCATTCAACATTCGTGATTGCTCCGTAGATCTGCATCAAAGGTTTCAATCGCCACAAGAGGTAACGATTCTATCACTGATCATGCCCATTTGTAAGGATCACTAAATGAGAAATTTTTTAAATTCCGCTGCGTTTTGGATCGCTACTCTTCTTCAAATTGTTGATAAGCTCGTTATTCAGAAGACTCAGATGGAAGACCAGATAAAAGAGCTCAATAGGAAGCTGCAAAGAGGGTTTGGATCTTCTTCTCATGGGATACCCTAGGACTCTTAGATTCTAGCTTTTATTATTTCTTGTTTTGCTTAGAACTTTTGAAAGTTAAAACTTTTGATTTGTATTGTTTCCATTTATTAATGAAATGAGGTTCTTTTGGCTATTTTGAAAATGTTATCCTTTATAATGTTTTCACTAATTGTTAAAAGTTCCTTGAAAAAAATCCATTTGCATTAGCATATCATACATCATGCAAGCATTTTGCATTCCAGGAAACTCATCCATGTCTTTTGTCTCCGTTAGTCAAACTGTATCATTTGTACAACACTCGGGAAAGTCGTTAAAGAAGGATGGATCAACTCGAGCAAGAAAACCAGGAGATTTGGGAAGAAGTTAACACTCTAAAAAAAAGCTTGGAAAGACTCTCCAACATGATGGAAGCGTTGGTGGCTGCTTAGAATTAGCCATCACCTAATTCTCAAGAGACAATTCAAAGAACCGTGATCTCCGAGATCGTGTCTACACTTATTTCTGTGGCACCCCTCAATGCTCCTCAGTACCACATGCCCTCCGATTTTCCTTGGGACATGCCTCCTAATTATATGCCAGAAGGGTATCATCCACAGGCTACCAAAGCTCTAGTTGTTACCGCCGTGATGTTTGTGCCACATCCTGTGGTACACACTACTCCTTACAATGAAAAACATATCTTCCACACCGCTCCAAGTGAAGGTGTTGAAATGGATGATAGAATGGACTAGTTTAAAGATTAATTCTCGGAAATGCAAAAGGAAATCAAATCCCTTCGAGGAAAAGACTTGTTTGGCAAGAATGCTTTTGATCTATGCTTAGTTTCCAATGTTAAGATTATGCACAAGTTCAAGATGTCATACTTTGATAAGTACAAAGGCAACTCTTTCCCTCAAAGTCATCTGATATGTATTCTCGCAAGATGTCTACCAAGACAGATAATGATCAACTATTAATCCACTACTTTCGGGATTGCTTAACTGGTGCCACCCTCAAGTGGTACATGAGTTTGGACAGTGCATAAATTCATACTTTCAATGACCTTGGAGAAGTTTTTATCAGACAATATAAATATAATGTAGACATGGCACCGGATAGGGACCAACTTTGAGCTATGTCTCAAAAAGACAATGAGAGTTTTAAGGAGTATGCTCAAAGATGTTGTCAGGTAGCCGCCCAAATCTATCCTCCGCTTGAGGAAAAAGAGATGACAAATATTTTCCTAAAGACTTTGACTTTATTTTACTGTGACTGTATGATCGCAAGCGCACCAAATGACTTCACTGAAATGGTGAACATGGGGATGTGGCTTGAAGAGGCAGTCTGTGAGGGACGTTTAACTAAACAAGTGGGTTCTTCACGTAATGTTAAGAAGTTTGGAAGTGGGTTCATTAAGACAAAGGAATAGGAAGTTAATTGATCGATCACCATTTTCACTATGTTTTCATTACTTATTCGACAAGAAACCAAAGATTCTGGAATAATTTGTGTGTATTATGGTACCTTTTAAGTTAGTTTTCATTTCTTTAATTTATTTAACCATTTTATCAATTTTTATTTTTATTTTGTGTTTTTGGGATTTTATGCTTTGGTTGTCTGTGTTTATGCCCTCCAGGTCCATGTAGAAGATTCAACGGACTCAATGCAAGAAAGTGGAAGATTCCAGTGTTCGAGGTAAGGAGATTTCTTAGTATAGGGGGCCTAACACGGACCGTGTCAGGATGAAGGAAAAACAAACTGCAACAGATGGCCAAGACAGGGGCCTGACATGGTAACCTGTGTCAGTTGACACGGGTTGTGTCAGCCCACCTAGGAATGAAACAAAAGATAATGGCAAGACAGGGGCCTGACACGGGCCATGTCATCCCACGTGGGGGTGAAAAGAGAATAAGAATGGAAAGGCATGGGCCTGGCGTGGTCGTGTCATCCCAGGCGCTAATTTCCCAGTTTTTGGGCTTTTTACCAGGGCTTGAGCAGCAAGGAAGTTTTGGGGATTTCCATCCATTGCCAAGGGATTTTCACTATTTTATGAGAGTTTCTACGAGAGGAGAAGACACTTTGGAATGAGGAGAACACATAGAATTGTCAGACGATCGAGAATTACAGAGATCAAGGAATTCTGAGAGCGGAAGATTTTCATGAGAGGAAGCAACTGAAGATCCAAGTCATCGAATTACTTGTAATGTGTATTCTTTATCTTGAATCTGTTTTGTACAATATGAGTAGATAAACCCCCCAATGTTAGGGGGGTCCCTGATTTAGATCTATAATGACTTTGAGTTTACGATTGCATTGATAATATTATTTTTACAGTAATCTTTTGATGTGTTTAATGATTTCTCTTTCGGACTAATTGAGATTGTTGTATGGTTATTAATTAGGCTGGACCGCCATTGGTAAGTTTTTCATAAGATTACTCTGCAGTAGATATCACCTAGGACTAAGGATACCTTGTATGAATCAGAGCATTCTTGATATAATAAGGCTTAATTTCACCGATAATTTCCTATGGACATAAAAATTAGGGTTAAATGACTAAAGGTTTTCTCACTAAAGACTTGGGAGAAAATACCCTTGAGAACTGGTAGTAATTGATATTTGTTGATGCAATAGTGACTCAGAGTTGTTACAGGGACAAATTATACACCTTCCCTGGCACTGTTCCTCTTACCTTCAAACCCTTATTTTTACAGTAGTAATTTATTTTTCCTTTATTTTTATAAATTTGAATCTAAAACCCCCAACAATAGTTTTTGTTTAATTGAACGATGATTTGAACTCGATATTAATTTGCAGTCCTTGAGATCGACATTCGGGGAATTTCCCCTTATTACTACAAAAGGCAAAATAGTACACTTGTTATTTTTCCGATCAAGTTTTTGGCGCAATTGTAGGGGACTTCCGAAATATAGAGTTTAATTTTAGTTCAATTAAAATTTTGTTGCTTTGCAGTAAAATTATTTTTCTTTCATTTATATAATTTCATTCACTAACCTGCGTATGCAATGAGAGCCATCAGTTGAATTTCTTTTTGACGCAGAAATAGAGAGAACCCTTCACTAGAGACGCATAAACGCTAGATTGAATTCCAAAGAAGAATTTCCCTCTGATCACTCAGATTTAGAAAAAGAAACTATGGTTGAAATTCCTCCAGTTCCACCTCCCCCATCTTCGGAAAGACTCCTGAGTGATTATGGGGGTGCACATGCGTCGGGTGGTAGATTGACCATTGTCAACCAACTGGTGAATGTGACTAATTTCAACTGCATCCTAGCACAATAAATCAACTTGAAAGAAAACCTTTCACCATAAAGGTTAATGAAGATGCAAACAAGCACTTGCAGAGATTTCTGACCATAAGTACTACTCTGAAAATTGATGGTCATACTGATGAAGCAAAGAAGTTAAAAATGATCTCGTTTACTTTAGCTGAAGAGGCGGAAGAGTGGTTTTACTCTCTTCCAGCTAGCAGTATTACACCATGGAAAGAGATGGAAACTGCTTTCTTAAATGGGTATTTTCCAACATCAGTATTTCTGAGAAAAAGGTATGAAATCTTGAACTTCAAACAGAAGGGTGGTGAGTCTTTGGGAGATGCCTATAAAAGATTCAAAAGGATCTTGGTAGCTTGTCGAACTCATAATTTGGATAAGACTGAACAAATGCAGATGTTTGTTAATGGGATGAAAATCAAGACAAAACAGTTGATTAATACAGCAGTCAGTGGCTCAACAAATTTCTCAACAGCCACCGGTATTAAAAAGATCATTGAAGTGATATCTGCCAATGAGCATTTGGAATTGTATGATAGGTGTACGAGCAAACCTGAGGGAGTTATTGATCTGAAGCTGGAAACTAATAAAATCCGGTTGGAAGATACAGTAGTTACTGAAGTGGAAAAGAAGTTGAAGGTGATGAAATTACTCAACGGGTAGCTCAAGTTCGACCTGCTCAGACCATATCTTGTGAAATTTGTAATGGACCTCACCACCCATTGTATTACTTTGCAACCCCTCAATAAATTGAAGAGATAAAAATTTTGAAGCAGAATAATCCCTACTCCAACACTTGCAATCCAGGTTGGAAGAATCATCCAAAATTCTCCTAGAAAGATCAGAGAGGGAATGTTCCACAATAGGGACAAGGTCAATATCTGACTCAATATCAACAACAACAGCAACAACAAGCTCCAAAGAAAGCAGACTGGGAGATTGCCATTGAAAACATGGTCGCTCACAATATGCAATTCCAAGAAGAGACGAGAAACAATTATAAAAACACTACCGCCTCTATAAAAAAATCTTAAAGTTCAACTAGGTCAGATAGCATAACAAATAGCAAGCTCTTGAACACCAGGTTCCTTACCAAGTGGAACAGTTCAAAATTCAAGAAATCATGAGAATGTTAATACTGTCACGATGAAAAGGGAGAGGGTCGTTAAAGATGAAAAAGTCATACCACCTGGCAAGCCAACTGAATAGAAAAATAAAAAGGATACTAAATCAGTGATTAAGTTACCCTACCGTTGGAGAGTGAAAAAGAAGGATCCAAGCGAGTCAGACTTTGAGAAATTCACGACAATGTTCAAAAAGATAGAGGGTCGTATGTCTTTGTTTGAAGTACTCGAGAGAATGCCCATGTACAAAAAATTCATGGAAGAGGTAATGGCCGAAAAGAAAAAAACAGCAGAAGAACCGGTAGCCTTGAAGGAAAAATGTAGTGCAAATTCACAGGAGCAAAAAATTCCAAACAAACAGAAGGATCCTGGAACGGTAACAGTATCATGCACAATTAAATAAATAACTTTCATAAAGGTACTAATTGATTCTGGAGTGTGATTCTGATGCCATTATCAATCTATCACAAGTTGGGTATTAAAAATGTTAGTGACACCAAGACAAATCTGAAGTTTGCGGATCACTCGAGAAATGATGCATATGGTATAGCAGAGGACGTACTGGTGACAATTGAGGAATTGAATTTTCCTGTTGATTTTGTGATCTTAGACATACCTGAAGATGAAGAGACACCCATCATTCTTGGTCGACCTTTCATGCAGACACGTCGATGCAATCTCGACATGGACCAGGGAACGTTAACTTTAAAAGTTTATGATGAGGAAATAACATTGAATACTGTTAAAAACAAGGAGCTAAAGGTAGAAAAATAAAATCACTATCAAGTAGGCTTGATCAGGGCAGAGGTGAGAAGGCAAAGTAATATACCAACATCAGAGAAAGATACAAGAAGGCCTTCTCAAGTATCACCACCTCCATTAGCAACTCCAATTCCTATTTCTGTTCCAAAAGCCGTGAGAAAGAAAAGAAAGCGAAAACAAGGTAAGGATATGGAGGTTAGAAAGGACTTGTGGCACAAAGGAATCCCTACCTCTGAAAAAGATGGCTTCTTAGTTTTGGAAAAGAAGTGCAACAAGGTGTGGAAGTTGAAGTACCCCACATAACAAGGGGAATGAAGCATCAAGATAATGACAATAAAGGAGCTCCGCTTGGGAGGCAACCCAAGGATAATTGTAGCTTTATTATGATATGGAACTTTTCGCCCCAGCCTCCTTAGTAGGGAACTATGAGGCACCCTCCTTCTATCTTGTTCTAAAAACATTTAGGCTAATGTTTAGTTCAAGTGTGGGGGAGGTTTAATTATACTTTTTGTTTTATGTTTTAGTTTATTATTCCCCATTTTTGCTGTTTTACATTTGGTTTATTTTTACTGTTGGGTATCATTTTCTGCATGTATTTCAGGTTCTTGGTATTATTGTTGGATTAGGTGATGACCATTAGTGGTATTGGATGAAATGATCACTCCACTTACGGTTGCTTGTTGTGAATGAGCTTTTCAAAAAGTTGATACTACTGAAGAAAAGATCGGACGCAACTTCTCAAGCTTTCCGAACGTAGGTTCCCTGTGCATTCTGAGTTGAGTAAGAAGCCACACCATACTAGAAGTATTATGGATGTTGTCAAGCTTTAACTAACATGGTGATTGCATAAAAAGGCAAACACATTTGTCATCATGAGCGATATTCAGGTATGTCTTTATCACTCTGACTTTGCGTAGGTTCTCTGGGAATATCACTACATATACACACACTAAGGCATGTTGTTTGAATAATAGCCATAAGACTTTCTAGCCATCCCTTTAATATTATCCCTTGTTAACCCCATTTGAGCCTGTACCCTTTGTTTTTATATATAACCACATGAATGTAACCCGTGGACCAAACACTTCCTTATCCTATTTAGAGTCAATGTTATATCCTTAAGTCGTGTGTTAAATTCTAAGTTTGGGGTAACCCCATAAGTATTTGAAAGTGAAATTCTGGTATCAGATATGAGATGTCGAAGGTAATGCCACGACAGTAATATCTGAATAATACAAACAGGATAAAGATAAAGAACAGTAATGCAAGAGACACAAGCAATTGTTAACCCAGATCAGTGCAACTCACCTACGTCTGGGGGCTACCAAGCCAGGAAGGAAATCTACTAAATAGAATCAATTCAACTCACCTAATCTCTACCCGTATGATTTCTACCTAAGAACTCTTAGATATGAGATCCCACTCACTCCCCCTCAATCACACCAGGGATATTAAACAAGAATTACTTATGAAAAGAAGACACTCTTCAAAGACACACACTTGATCTTACTTAGCAGCTTCAATCAAGTAGACACACACTCATGCTTAAAAGCTTAGAGTGACAAATTACAACTCAAAAATTAGACCAATTCAATCATCTATGGATGAATTGAATGGCTTACAATTCACACGAACACACAAGACTTAAACCTTTATTCTCTCTCAATATTTCGCTCTGTATTTCTTGTGTATCAAATCAGGTTTTCCATGTCCTTTTTATAGAAGCATTTCACTGGGCTTGAACATCATAAAACCCTAAAACTATTTTCCATTCAAATCTTCTTATGACAGTTGATTAGATCTGTTTGCAAAATAAGTTAAATCACATTGTAATCATTGATTGATAGCGTTTGCAATTAACTTATCAATCAAACATAGATTTCCATTAAAAGCGCAATCACATAACACATAACATTCAGACTGAATGTTCTGTGTACAGATGTCATGACATCGGGTCTGACATCCTGGAACAATCGTGCATAACTCCATTTTAAATATCCAGCAGGTACATTATATCAGATGTCATGACATCGGGTATGACATCCTGAAACAATCCTGCATAATTATATTTTAAACCTCCAGCAGGTACAAGATATCTCAAGTTAAGACATCACATGTAACATCTTGTGAACACTCTTTGTTTTACCAAAATTGCTGCCAACACTTAGAACCAACAAAAAGTAAGGTGGGTGTGGAAAAAGATTAAGAAAAATGACCATCAAAAAAAAGAAAACAAAAAAAAATTATTCGATGGAACGAGAAAAGCACTCACTGAATGAGAAACACGCAGTTGAAAAAATAAAGAGAAGAAAAAATCAAATAAAAAAGAGAACTGAGCAACAAAAACTGAAAAAGAAAAGAATTGGAAATGAGATGTAGAACCAACAAAAGAATAATGACATTAGATTTGAACCCAAACCACTTGTTTTCCCTTTTGTTTGTATTTACCCCATCGTAACCCAAGCCTCGTTACAACCCGAAAGACCTCAAAAAGTACGGGTTGTGTGTAGTTTACATGAAAGGAGAAACTATTCAAACTTATGAGTCGATATTGCATATCTTGAAATGTGAGTGTAAACACTTTAACCCAAAGAGAATTAGTGAGAGTGTGATATAAGTTGACAGGTGAAACAGGACGTCGATGTGGAAGTGTGACGGCCAACTAATTAGGAAAAGCAGGCACTATGAAAGGGATAATGATGGTGTTGACAAAAGATCTCAGCAGTATTGTGGTAAGAATTCAGTTTTGGGAAGTGACACGCTTTATCGTGTAGAACATTACTTGAGGACAATCAATGAGCTAAGTTTGGGGTTGTAATTGATCACCATTTTCACTATGTCTTCACTACTTATTCGACAAGAAACCAAGGATTCCGGAATAATTTGTGCGCATTATGGTAACTTTTAAGTTAGCTTTCATTTATGTAAGTTATTTAAGAATTTTATCAATTTTTAGTTTTATTTTGTGTTTTCGGGATTTTACGCTTTGGTTGTCTGTATTTATGCCCTCTAGGTCCACGTAGAAGACTCAACGGACTCAATGCAAGAAAGTGGAAGGTTTGGGCGTTCGAGGAAAGGAGACTTCTCAGTACAGGGGGCCTGACACGGCCACCGGTGTCACCTGAGATGGGCCATGTCAAGATGAAGGAAAAATAAACTACAAGAGATGGCCAAGATAGGGGCCTGACATGGCCACCTGTGTCAGCTAAAATGGGCCGTGTCAACCCACCTGAGAATAAAACAGAAGATGATGGCAAGACAGGGGCCTGACACGACCGCCTGTGTCAACTGACACGGGCCGTGTCATCCCACCTGGAGTGAAAAGAGAATAGAATGGCAAGGAAGGGGCCTGACACGACCTCCTGTGTCAGCTCATGCACTAACTTTCTAGTTTTTGGGCTTTTTACCCGGGCTTGAGCGGCAAGGACGTTTTAGGGATTTCTAACCATTGCCAAGAGATCTTCACTATTTTAGGAGAGTTTCTATGAGAGGAGAAGACACTTTGGAATGAGGAGAACACAGAGAATTGTCAGACGATCGAGAATTACAGATATCAAGGAATTCAGAGAGAGGAAGATTTTTATGAGCGGAAGAAATTAAAGATCCAAGTCATCCAATTACTTGTAAAGTGTATATTTTATTTTGAATCTGTTTTGAATAATATGAGTAGCTAAACCCCCCAGTGCTAGGGGGTGTCCCCGAATTAGATTTGTAATGACTTTGAGTTTACGATTGCATTGATAATATTATTTTTACGGTAATCTTTTGATGTGTTCAATGCTTTCTATTTCGGACCAATCAAGATTGTTGTATGGTTATCAATTAGACTGGACCGCCATTGGTAAGGTTTTCATAAGATTACTCTGCAGTAGATATCACTTAGGACTAGGGATACCCTGTATGAATCAGAGCATTCTTGATATAATAAGGCTTAATTTCACTGATAATTTCCTACGAACATAGAAATTATGGTTGAATGATTAAAGGTTTTCTCACCAAGGACTTGGGAGAAAATACCCTTGAGAGCTGGTAGTAATTGATATTTGTTGATGCAATAGTGACTCAGAGTTGTTACAGGGGAAAATTATACACCTTCCCTAGCATTGTTCATCTTCCCTTGCAAACCCTTATTTTTACAATATTAATTTCTTTTGCCTTTATTTTTATAAACCTGAATCTAAAACCCCCAACAATAGTTTTTGTTTAATTGAATAATGATTTGAACTCGATATTAATTTGCAGTCCTTGAGATCGACATTCGAGGAATCTTCCCTTATTACTACAAAAGGCAAAATAGTACACTTGCTATTTTTCCGATCATTAGTGCCATTTTGCATGGCATACAAAGAAGAAGGTATCAACCACAACATGTCACAGCCATTTCTCCAATCATCAATCCACCAGTGGTAGCTCCAGCCTATCAACCACAGTTTCATCAACAACCTACTCAACAATCTACTCAAAAACATCAACAACCTTAACAACAGGCTCGCTCACAGTTCAACAACAACAATTGTGTCCAAAGAACACCCCATGTTGATCCTATTCCAATGTCATATGCAGAGTTGTTCCTGACTTTGTTAGCCAAAAATCACATTCAGACTCGATCTCCACCCGTTGTCCCAAAAGAAATTCCCTATTAGTATAAAGTTGATCAATTTTATGAGTACCATCAAGGAGCACCTGGTCACAATATAGAGAATTGTTATGGCTTAAAATTTGATGTTCAAAGGCTGATTAAAGGTGGCATTTTGTCCTTCAAAGATGTTAATTCGACGTACAGGCTAATCCATTACTTCATCATGGGGGAACTTCAGTAAACATGATGCATGGTTTTCTAGGAAAATTTGAGGTTTTTGAGGTTAGGTTTATCAGAGAATCTTTAGTCAGAATGCATGCTAGTTTGACAAGGCTTGCCTTTGTTGATCATGAACACAATTTCACTACTTATAGAATTTTCTCCGCAAATTCGCGTGCATGTCCTCTTGTACACCAAGGTATTCAGAAGTTGTTGGATCAAAGGACTATCACGATCACCTATGATAGGAAGCATGATGACGATGAAGTTAATGTTATAATACCTCAGTTCAATGTTCCCAAGCTTGTGGAGATCGTTTACGACAGCCGAAAGACTTCTACTTCTCCTTTAGTTATCAGTTTTCCCGGTCCAGTTCCTTATAAATCTGACAAGGTTATACCATACAAGTATAATTCCACCATGATTGAAGATGGAATGTAGGTTCCTTTGCCTTTCGTTATTAATATTGCTGATGTGATTAAAGTCGCAAGAAGTGGGCGTATGTTTGCCTCTACACCTCCCACCATAGTTGAAGATGTCGCTATAGGGAAAACTCAGGTTGAGATTCCAGTTGAGAAGGTTGGTCAGTCTAGTGGTTCAAATCAGAAGGTGGATAATGATGAAGTGTTGAAATTGATAAAGAAAAACGAGTATAATATGGTGGAGCAACTGTTGCACACATCATCAAAGATATTCGTGTTGTCCTTGTTAATGGGCTATAAGGCTCATCGAGAAGCTTTGAAAAAGGTTTTAGAACAAGCGTATATAGATCATGACATCATTGTGGGTCAATTTGACGGTATTGTAGCTAATATAACTGCCTGCAACAATCTGAGTTTTTGTAATGAAGAGCTCCCTGAAGAGGGTATAAATCACAATATGGCGCTACATATTTCAATGAACTATGTGAGTGACGCTCTTTTCAGTGTGCTAGTAGATACTGGATCGTCACTGAATGTGATGCCTAAATCAGATTATCTTTTCAAGGCGCTCCAATGAGGGGTAATGGGATTATTGTGAAGGCTTTCAATGGTTCCCTCAAAATTGTTACTGGAGAGGTAGATTTGCCTATGATTATTGGTCCTCACACTTTTCATATTATATTCTAGGTTATGGACATTGAAGCAGTATACAGTTGTTTATTAGGTCGCCCGTGGATCCATGAGGCAGGGGTTGTCACCTCTAATCTTCATCCAAAGCTCAAATTTGTAAAGAATATGAAATTTGTAACGGTATATGGAGAACATGCTTTAATTGTGAGCCACCTTTTATCATTCTCATATGTTGAACCTGAAGATGCTATTGGAACCCAGTTCCAAGCCTTGTCTATTGCTGATCAAGATATTAAGAGAAATGGGGTATCCATTTTTTCTCTCAAAGATGCACAAAAGATGGTCAAGAGTGGTGCAACTGATGGTTGCGGAGAGGTCGTGATTTTTCCAGAGAACAAGTCCCAAGAAGGTCTTGGTTTTTATTCCCCGTCTACAAAGGTTATCAAAAAGGACACGGTCATATGCCTTATTCAAAAAGTTTTTCACATTGAAGGTTTCATTCATGCTACTCCACCTGAAGTCAATGTTATTATATAAGACGGTCCTAAAAAGGATTCACCAAACCTCTTTGTGCATGGAGTGGTTTGTCAAAACTGGACTGTTGTTGATGTCCCGTCCATTATTCACATTTCTAAGTAATGTTTTGTTGTCCTGTCCTTTCGCTCTGCCGAAGGAGAAAGAGTATTTTGTAGGGCTTTCTTTTTTAAAAAATGTTTCCTTTTGCTCTGCCCAAGTAAAAAAAAGTTGGTGTCCGCCTTTTGTTTCAAGATTTGAGAATCATTAAGAAAAGTGTCACCTTTTGCTTTCCATGTTATTTGTTTTTACATTTTTCTCTTTCCGGAAAATGGTAATTCTAGATCAAAAAATATAATTGTCACTTGCAACATTTGGATATAGTTCCACCTTTATTTGTTTCTAAATTCAAGCAAAATCACATGTGAATATTAATTCATGAAACATCCATTAAAAACCATGACCTTATGCCCTCTCCCAACTTTGAATTCCCGGTATTTGAAGCCGAAGAGGAAAGTGTTAAAGAGATTCCTGATGAGATCTCTCGGTTACTCGAGCAAAAGGAAGAAACCGTTCATCCATATAAGGAATCAGTCGAGGTAATCAACTTGGAGCTTTGCTTGTTCCAACTGTCAAAGATAAAATGATAGAGCTTCTCAGAGAGTACATGGACGTGTTTTCTTGGTCCTACCAAGACATGCCAGGGTTGGATACATATATTGTAGAGCACCGTTTGCCTTTGAAGCCAGAATGTCCTCCGATCAAGCAGAAATTGAGAAGAACTCACCCAGATATGGCCATAAAGATCAAAGAGGAAGTCCAAAAACATATTAATGTAGGCTTCCTTATCACGTCTGAATACTCTTAATGGCTGACCAACATAGTGCTTGTTCCCAAGAAATACGGCAAAGTTCGAATGTGTGTCGACTATAGAGATCTAAACAAGGTCAGTCCAAAAGATGATTTTCCATTACCACATATTGACATGTTGGTTGAAAGCACTGCTAAATTCAAGGTCTTATGTTTCATGGATGGATTCTACGGATACAATCAGATTAGAATGACACCTAAAGATAGGGAGAAAACAACATTCATCACACCATGGGAGACATTCTGCTACAGAGTAATGCCTTTCAGTTTAAAGAATACTGGTGCAACATATCAAAGAGCCATGACAACTCTCTTCCATGACATGATGCACAAAGAAATTGAAGTATATGTTGATGACATGATTGCTAAATCCAGAACTGGAGAAGACCATGTGGAATATTTGTTGAAGTTATTTCAATGCTTGAGAAAATATAAACTCCGCCTGAATCCCAACAAGTTCACTTTTGGTGTTTGATTAGGAAAGTTCTTAGGTTTCATTGTTAGCCAAAGAGGAATTGAAGTTGATCACGACAAAGTAAAAGCCATTCAAGAAATGCTCGCGCCTAAAACTGAAAAGAAAGTGAGAGGATTTCTATGACATTTGAACTACATCTCCAAATTCATTTCTCATATGAATGCTACTTATGACCCTACATTTAAGCTTCTTTGAAAAGATCAGGGTTGTGTTTGGACTGAAGACTGCCAAAAAGCTTTTGATAGTATCAAAGAATACTTGCTTGAGCCTCCTATTCTGATTCCTCTAGTAGAAGGAAGGCATCTTATTATGTATTTTACTATATTGGAATATTCCATGGGTTATGTTCTTGGCCAACAAGATGAAACAAGTATAAAAGAGCATGCCATTTAATATCTGAGTAAGAAATCCATAGTTTATGAGTCTCAATATTCTATGCTTGAGAAGACTTGTTTTGCCTTAGCTTGGGCTGCTCCTCGTCTTCCTTAATATATGTTGAATCTTACCACCTGGTTAATATTAAAAATTGATCCAATCAAGTACATCTTTGAAAAGCCTACTTTACCCAAAATAATTGCTCGTTGGCAGATGCTTTTATCAGAATACGACATTGAGTATAACACCCAGAAAGCCATCAAAGGGAGTATCTTGGTTCACCATTTGGCTCACCAGCCCATTGATGATTACCAATCTATCAATTTTGACTTCCTGGATGAAGATGTGATGTATTTAAAGGTAAAAGACTGTGATGAACCATATCCAGATGAAGGGCCAAAGCCGGGATGCTGTTGGGGATTGATATTTGATGGAGTTGTTAATGCTTACGGTAATGGAATTGGGGCCATCATTGTTACTCCTCATGATTCCCACATTCCTTTTACCGCAAGGTTGACATTCAATTGTACAAACAACATGGCGGAGTATGTGACTTGTGTCGCACCTCGAAAAATGAGATTACGACGCTCGCGGAGCGCAATCGCATGCTCACAAGAGGGACTTAACAGAGTCGCCACCAAACTTTATTTATTCCCAAAGAGGGAAAGGGAAAATATCGATAAAACCCTTAAACGAAAGGATGAGATAAGGTCATCGCAAGCAATATCAGGGTTCGGGAGTTAGTTATGCAAGGGGAAGGTATTAACACCCCTCACGTTCGTTTTACTCAATGGGAACCGTTTAGTTAGTTTTGATTTAAATGTTAACATATGTTAGTTTCTAGTCTTATACTTATTTGGGATAGGAAAAGAGGGATTAGAAATATTTTTGAATTTTTATTAATGAGAAATGACCTAAAAAGGTTTTTATTATTAGGGGGCAGAAGAAAGGAACTAAACCTAATTTTTTTATTAATGAGACTGGCAAGATTTCGCAATCCTGCTCCTACGTATCTCCGGGTGCAATAGATAATTCAAAGCTTACGTAGTTCTGGGTAGAAAATATTTGTTTGTTAGTCGATTTTAGTGAAAGTTATCTTGTATTAATCGGCGAGAAATATTGTTGTACCCAAAACAAATGAGGAGTTGACGTATACATCACATCGAATGGATTTTCAAATCAACATTCGGAAAACATCACTTATCTCAACTCAACAATTATGGATGAAGCATTGCTTTGCATCATCTTAAAATAAGATGTCTTTTATTTATGAAAAGGTTTTGAAGATTAATCGCACGGTGACGAGAAAATAGTTTGATTGGTTGAATGTATTTTACATGTGAATGACGAACATTTGATGAGAACGAGACATAAGCCTCGGGATAAATCATTCCGGGTTTCACCGGAATGCTAGATTCCAATGGTCCTTTTTCATATAGGATTATTTAATAAAAAAAATTATGGAAAATGAACGTTTGATAATAATCAATTGTTCAAAGAGTTACGGCAGAATGCTTGATCCCAACGGCTCTTATTTTGTCCAAGTTAATTAAAGTGTTTTAAGAAATGAAATAAAAGAATGAACGGTTAACCCAAAACACGTGGCTCAAAACCGATCATTCGAGGGTTCCCACTAGAATGTTGGACTCCAATGGTCCTCTTCTTTCGCATATGTTTTAAAAAAGTTTGATATTACATTTGATTTGGTTTCAAATGGTTTAAAAATTATTTGATCAAAATCATGGTGAAATGTTAGTGAGATTATTTACATATGTTAGGGTATGGACATGGATAGAGAAGTTAACTAAGTAATCGATTAAAAGACATGAAATCGACAAAAAAATTAATCGAATAAGTTATTTACCAAATAAAAATGTAATTAATCAATTAAACTATAACTAATTAATTAATTTCTAATTTTAAATCAATCAAAAAAAATAAAAAAATAAGGGTATATACATAAATATGGGTGTGGATTCTAGATTGCCTTTTGGGCCCAAACTTTGAAAGGTGAATCAGTTCAAATGATCAATCTTTTTTCTAACCAAATTTTACTACTAAAATATAAAATAAATAATAATAATAATAATAAAACAAATAATAATAATAATAACAATAATAATAATAATAATAACAATAATAATAATAAAATGCAAAATAAAGTTGAAAAGGTGCGTGGAATCTATAGAGTAAATTTGCAGCTTTTTTTTCTATTCTACCATTGAAATACATGAGTGTCATAAAAAAATTAATTTTATAAATGATAATAAAAAAACAAAATAAACAAATAAAAAAACCAAAAATAAACTTAACTTTTTTCAAAACTAATAAAAACAAATACTTTTCAATTTTTTTAAAAAAAGAAATAGTTTTTTAAAATAAAAAATCTAACTCTCTCTTGTCTTCCACTTGCAGGTTTCTTCTTTATCATGAGAAAAGAACATAATGATTTCTCCCCCTCTCATTCAATAAACCAATATATTTTCACAATATAAAAATAAAACCATACTCTCTTCAATCATTAACAAAGAAGTGAAATAAAAGAAACATAGAAGGGAGAGGAATCAAGAGCTACCGACAACGGAAGTGCATGGTGGTCGGAACGGCAACATGGTGACCGGAGCTTTCGGTGAGTGTTGCTGCTACTTGAATGGTTATTTAGGGAGATGATTTGCGGTGAGAAATGGAAGGAGGAGGATACAAGGAAGTGAGGTTTGTTGTTGTTGATGCTTTCACTCTCCATGGCCATTTGTTTTATTTTGAAAAATGTTCCTTCCATTAAGAGATGAAACTACATTATGTGATATTTGTTTTTCAACTCTATCATCTTCACTTCTTGGTGTGTATGTTTGTGAAGTGTTGGAAATGTTAATATTGATTAAATTAATGATGGTGAAGATTATGTGGGTAGAATAGTGGTAGCTTTTATGGTGGTATGTTCTATTCACGTATCGAAGGTGGTGGTGTGGAGCTTCATAGAAGTTTAGAAAAAGTTGTTGTTAGTTGGTGTAGAAGAAGTTTTCTTGTGAGGTATGGTGATGAAGAATGAAAATAAAATATGGTTTAAGTAGTAGGTGTAAGAAGATAGAAAAAAAACTTGTTTGGTTATGTGTGTATGGTATACATGGGAGTGAAGAGATGAAGGAGTGTTAATGGTGTGTGGAGATTATATTCTTTGTAGTAGAAGGAAATTTGTTGAGGTATTTGCATGAACAACAACAAGTAATTGAGAAAATAAAAGTTTTTTTTTGCTATGTGTTTTGTGAGAAAATGTTATGTTTATGAAGGTTGTGAGAATGAAATAATAATGGAAGGTGAGAATAGGGTGTTATGAACAAGGTTTTTCTAGTATGTGAGTTATGCTTATTGTCAAATAAAATAAAATGGTGAGATCTTTTTCTCTATTGGTTGTAACGTGAGGAGCTTGTATTTTGCAGGTTGTTTTCCTCTTTTTGTGCGTTATCATAGCTACTTTTTCATGCACGGCTTTGTATGGTTGAGAAAGTGAAAAATAAGGTGATATGAAGGTGATGCTAGTTGCAAGGTGGTCATGTAGCGTTTTAGTGAGAGGGAGAAGAGAGGTAGTAGTGTTGAGAATAGTGAAAAATGAAAAATGATATGCACTACTATGTCAACCAAAAAAATAGTGTCTTATTTCCTCTTTTAAAAGCCAAATGAACGTTAGAGAAAGCAAATTGATAGGGGGCGCCGTTGTTGCTTGTTTATTGATCGGGTCTCTCTCTCTCTCTTTATTGCACAACATTAGTATATATAGGTGTTACTAGGGTTTCTTTTATTTATTTGTATTTCCACAACTATTCTTTTATGATTTTTTAATGTGTAAAATGAGTTTAAAAAAATAGATCAACTATAATAAAAAAACATAAATAAATAATATAAAATCAAACCGAAAGCATAAAAAATAGACCAACTATTTATTTTTTATGAACATGTTGACAAAAAAATAAAAATAAATAGAATCAAAATGAATAAAAATTGGGCGCAAAAGTGGCCGAAAAATTAAATTGAATGCACCAAAATGATCAGCGCGAAATAAACATATCGAAAATATACAGCGTGTGAGCCTATTTTGAAATAAAAAAGTGATTGGTTAAAATGCTCAGACTGATCAAAATGCAATCAAAAAAGTAGCTGAAAAAATAAAATGAGCACGCCAGGTTGAACTACGTGAACCGTAGATTAATAAAATTGATGTCTGAAAGATCGATCTTGAAAATTTTAGCCAGCTAATTTTATGTATATTTGAGGATCGGTTCGACCTGTCTATCTATAAGTCAGAAAATTTATTCTGGTTGACATTTCAGGCATTATGCAATATGAAATGCATGCTATGATGTGGAGATGATGCGAAACTCATGATGAGTGTATCGATTTACTGAATGAGGGGAAAAATTAAGGTATGACAGTTGCCCCTATTTAAATATCTTCAACCAGAGAATATGAAGAATGTTAATCTTCATATGATCGTGGTGGGAGATAGTTAAATACTAAAAAGACCCATAATTTTGTCCCTAAATGCAGATAATATGAAATGCTATGAATGCATGAAAAAAAATATTTTGATTTGCTAGGGATATGAGATGAGATGAACCCTAATTGGATATTTTGTGATGGATGAAGAATGATAAATGGACATGTGGGGAATGATGGAGACATGTTATAACGGTGGCCCACATGAAACATAAATGAAGGTGAAAACTTGTTGGGGATAACAATCTTGCTGGAGGAAAGACAACTAGGGAATATGCAAAGAGATTTTAACAACAGGTTCATACATGATCTGACAAACACCGGAATATTCAAAGAAATTTCAACAACAGATTCAAATATGACCTAACAACACTTGGCTATTTAAATAGTGATCAATTCATAGGTTCAAACATGACCTAGCAACATTAGGCAACATATAAAGAATGTTTGAACAACAGGTTCAGACATTGACCTGATGACATCCTGAATATCAAGGAAAGTTTAGTCAATAGGTTCATGCATGAACTGAAAACACTAGAAAATATCAAATAATTCTATCAATAGGTTCATAGATGACCTGACCATTGGAATATTCAAAGAGTTTCAATAATAGGTTCAAACATGACTTGACAATGTTAGGGGATATCAAAAGGTTCCATTAATAGGTTCAAACATGAATTGATAATACTGGAAAATACACAGAAAATTCCATCAACAGGCTCATACATAACCTGACAACATTGGAAAATTCAAAGCGTTTCAATGACAGATTCAGACATGACCTAACAATACTTGGAAAATTCAAAGCATTTAAACAACAGGTTCATACATGACCTGAAAATACTAAAAAAATCAAGAAAAGTTTAATCAATAGGTTCATACATGACCTAAACATTAGGATATTCAAAGAAAGTTTCACTCACAAGTTAAGACATGACCTGGCAACACTTGGTAAAAATCAAAGTCACATGTTCAGACATGACCTGCCAACACTTGGGAAAAATCAAAGGGAGTTTTATCAACAGGTTCATACATGACCCGAAGACACTGGAAAATTCAGAGAAAGTATATCCGCATGTTCATGCATGACCTGTCAATTCTTGGAGGTTTCAAAGAGATTTTATTAACACGCTCAGACGTGACCTGACAACACTAGAAAACCCATATAAAACTTTAGCAACAGGTTCATACATGACCTGACAATATTAGAAAACATACAAAGCAAGTTTCCTCAATAAGTTCATACGTGACCTGAAACTTTAGAATACATGATCAAAGATTTTGGAGATTCCTAACATAGAATTATGAAAAACAAAGATAAACGGGAGTCTTCTTATAAGTAGATCGTCCACGCAAAAGGCTACGATGATTCTTTACAAAGAAATCAAACAAAACTTACATCATTGGAGTTTTCTAACACGAAAAACCTCCAAGCTTCTGGAAATTCCTCAAGATGATGAGTCATACATGACTTTCACGAAACCATCAGGAAAGATAAGGTAATCAAACTCTCTGTACGTGCCAACAACAATTGGACTTTAACTGTAAGTAATGGATTACAACTAGCTTTTAACGGATTTTGCCAACAAAAATTGTACTTTGACCGTAACAATGGATTACAACCAACTTTTAACGGATAGGTGCCAACAACAATTGGACTTTGACCGTAAGTAATGGATTACAACCAACTTTTAACGGATTTTGCCAACAACAATTGGACTTGGCCAAGGGCATTAGTAAAACAAATATCGACTATAACAGAGTTTTCCAGTAACAACTAGACTTGAAATGATGTTGGCGACAACCAAACTTCAGATACCAATTATGGTTGTATTTACAAACAGAGTGATAATGATGCCAACGACAATTGCGTTTAAAATGAGTTCTAATAACAACTGAGCTTGGAATAATGCTAGTGATAGCTGAATTTTAGGAGACACCAATGAGCCTTGAAATAATGCTAGGGAATGGCATAGGGGTTCTGGAAGTGCGTCAGAACAAAAATGACATGTCTGGGAATTCATCGGAGAGTAAAATAAACGAATTTTGGAAATGCATCATAATTACAAGTGATATTCTGGAAATACAGCAGAATACATCCGGTAATACATGGAGGAAATTCTGGAAATACATCAGAAAACAGGACAGACATATCTGACAATACATTAGATAGGTAGGGAAACATCTGGAAATACATCAGATAACACGGCTCAATCTAGGAATACATCATAGAGACAAATACATCCGGCAATACATCGAGGAAGTTTTGGAAATACTTCATAATACAAGACTCAATCTGGAATAGATCAGATAGGCAAATGAGTAATCCGGAAATTCATCGGATAATCCAAAAAGGAATTGAGCCTCATGGACAAAAATCTTTTGATATGTGACAACTGAATTGGACTTGAAAATGATTGTGAAAACCGGACGATAGTTTAAGGGCACCAAAGACAAATTGGAATTAGAGGTCAAAGGATATAGGATCAACAACAAGACATGGGTTAATGAAAAATGAGCGTGAAATACATTTCGGTTATGCATGATTTAAATTTTCTTTTATGCATGATATATGAATGATCATGATATGAAAATGCTGAAACTTGAGTTGACTGGGAGTTTGTAAAGGCTTTTCATGGAGGTCATGATTCCTCAATACCGAGAATTCAACCAAATATTTTATGATAGATGTTGTTAAAGAAGAATTCTACCGAGCTTGACATCCACAACTTAGCCAATGGGGTCCTTTTTTAGGATTAATGAATCGTGCTAGCATAATTTTCGGGCACTCATCTTAAACTCAATAGTTGTTGACGTATGGCAGAATTTGCTTGAGCAGTTTGAAAGCATGAAAGGGGTTTTCCCCTTTGTGGATCATCTTGCCCCAATCAGTTGGGTATTTGAAAATGTTCACCTTGAAAGTGAGTTTGAAAGAGCTTGACATGAGATGATCTCGAGATAGCTTGCCCCAATGTTTGAATACTGCAGTGATCTGACCCTAATTAACCAAAACTTGGAATGGTAGACTTCTGATTGATTGTCCTTGGATAGTTGGACTCAATGAGCTTCTGAGGTGGCTTGCCTCAGTCTGAGTCTTAAAGAAAATTACTCTTGGCTAACTGAACCTTGGGTTGATTGGCTCGGATTGACTGATACTCAAAGTGATTTCCCCTGACTGGACTTCTTTCACTTTATCAAGTTCGTCAATTGTATATTGTTGGAATTTCTTTAATGCTAAGTGTTGACTTGCAAATAAGATTGTTCATTCAAAAATGGTAATCTTAATGCAGTGCCTATGCAAAAATTTGAAATCATAATTTATTGATATGAACGGGCGAAATAGAGTGAAAGAGTCATTGATAAGAACACAATGATGATCTAGTCATTCATAGTGTGCAAGGTGGTGCAATTAAATGATTAACAAAGATAGTTTGGAGTCAGGTTAACACAACCTTGTTGTAGTATGCTTTCAGAATAAACCCTGCCTCAATTAGGTCTTTTAAGGGTTGTAACGTGACCTGGTTCACATTTTTTGAAACAAAAGGATATAAGGCTCAAAATTTAATTTTTACCCACCTCTTCTTCTTGATGATCTCCAATTCCTATGTTCAGTTAATTTGATACGCGTGCTCTACTTCTGAGAGGGTTCGAAGGTGTGATGAGGATTCAAAATCTGATTTTCTTGAAATGGCAGTCACCTTATCTTGTCTTTGTTGAGGATTCAGTGACCTTATTCGATTGATTTCTTTTATCCTTAATTTTTGCCTGGACCACTTCTTTGAAACTTTGGGTCCAGCGGGATGCCCTAACTTTTGCCTAAGTCATTTTGTGGTATTCTACTTAGCTGGATTTTCTTTTTGAAAGGTGATGATTTCCATGTTATTGGTGGATGCGGAAGAACCACTACAAATTTTTTATTTTCTCAGCTTCTACGACACTTCAAGACGTGTGCGAAGAATAATACGTGGTTGAACCTATTTGGAGGATGTGTAGAGATGGAAGAATTCTCTTAAAAATTGAATGCACATTCAAACTATCTAAACACAACTACCCTTCCCCTGGTTAAGATTAAGGGTTTTAGTTCCGAAAGAAATACCAACTTCTAGGCTCAAGGTTATTGACTAGGGATTAACTCCTTATCTCTTCGGTGTTTGGGGATTTGATATAATGTCTTACATCATCAACAAGGTTTTCTTTAAAAGCATACCACAACAATTTCAGGTGTTTTGTTTTCATCATCCTCCTTCCAATCTTTGTTAACACAACGGTTTGATAAACAAAAGGGAATGAGAGAAGTAATTTTTTTTGTTTTTTTTTCATAAATGAAGGGAAAAAATCAAGAGTGAATACGAAAGGATTGATTCAAAATGCATGACCATTTCATTAATATTACCATTAAAAGAAACAAAGCTTAAAAGCAAACAACGTTTAACATGTAAAGAAAGTACAAATGAAATGCTAGAAAAAACCAAATGATTATCGGCGTTGAGGATGAGCTCCTTTGTCTTGATTTCCTGCCTCTAGGAAGTGTTTCCTGAAGTCTCCAAACTCATGAGGGTAATGGACCATTCACCACATTAGGGCCATCGAAATTTAGTTACCCTTTATTGATCATACGTTGCACGTCTTCTTGGAAAACGTTACACACTTCAATTGAGTGCCCCATTACTCCATCATGAAACTCACATTAAACATTTGGGTTGTACCAAGGAGGGAATAGGAACTTCATGGACATGGTCTATCTATGATCTATCGACGAGCTTTATACCAAATGAGACCACAATTGACTATACGTCCTCGGTATTGGGTCAATATGGAGAGTCTCAATTTCCTGTCGGATTAGAGGTCTATGTTGATTCTGACGTCGAAGTTGATTGTTTGGATTTCAAGCCCGTTGATGCTGACGCGGAACCTGAGTAGACCGATTCAGCGGACCTTGCTACAAACTTCTGGTACTGAGGATCGAGAGGTAATGGTTGATGGCATGGCACTTTAGGCATTACTAACTGCTTATTTTCAGCCACTTGAAGGTTGGGATCAACAAGCTTTTTAACATTGGCGCAACGATCTTCAAATTCTTTTCCTTCAATCTCAGTGTTAGACGCAACCCTCTTGGATCCACTACTCACTTCTCCTTTACCTTTGTTGGCATGGGTCATAACAGTTGAAATCCAAGGCGATATCTCAATGCTCTTACCAGGAAACAATGATATCTTGTTAGCCACATCTCTGACCTCTTCCTTTTGGTACAAAACCTTGAGGGGTTTCAGGGGTCCTTTCCCTTTCTCATTACTTGGCCCAAAAATTAAGATATATGTACTCGTGACTTCTTCCTTGAGTGTTGGTGACCTTATGTCAATCAATCTTTGCAGCCTTATCTTAAAAATCCTACATTCCTTAATGGAGTGCTCCATTTTTACAGTATGGTATCTGCACTTGACCTTCGGGTGGTCTTCTTCGAAGACTAAGCTCTTTTTGTTAATCAGTTCTCATACTAAGGCTTTCAACTCTAAGCAAGAATCCAGGTCATGTCCCACTGCCCCTTTATGGAATTCAAATGTTTTATTTGGATTGTACCATGGTAAGTATGGTGACGTAGGTGTGAGAGCTCGAGGGGTCACCAAAGCATTTTGGATCAGTTACGGGTAGAGCTTGCTATATGGCACCGGAGTCGGGTCGTTGTGATCTTTGTTCCCCTTATTCTGATTCTGGTTTTTGTTCCGAACCTGACTTCGGTGATTTTGAGGAGGTATAGACAGAGGATGTTGATGATGACATCCTGAGGGAAGGCCATATGCTAGTAAATGAGAAGCTTCCACATGGAATTACCCTGAACTTGAGGTAACACTAGATGGATATGGAGTAGTAGCTCTCTTTTTTGCAGCAGTGTATACGGGGTGGCCCTCTTTGCTTAACAAGGCTTGCAGGGTTTCCAAGACCCATCCCATTTAGCTCTTCAAAAGATTGAGTTCCTCCTACAATGCTTCTTGACTTTTCCTTAGCTCGTCCATCATCTCCTGAGACATGGTTCTTTGTTCTGAATGTGTGTCAGGAATCACTTTGCTGATCTTGGACAAAGGATGGATGATTTTTTTGGTATTCTTAGAAAATGATATGCAATACATGATGACGAATGCAGATGCAATGGTATATGAATGGATGCAATGCATTTTTTTGTTATGCATTGGTATACAAATAAAATGCAATGCAGGTAGTTAGGATCTGGGATAACACGAGTAACTCCTAATACCCTACTAGGTAGGGTCCTTAATAGATAGTTCTAGGCTTTATACCCATAAACCCACTCACGAGATAGTTTCTATATTTTTGATAAGGTTCCCAGAGTCACTGACCACAATCATATCAAGATTATGCAACAGGCTAGCCGCTTTATGACAAGAGTGATGAAAGGTATCTTCTGAGCAGGGTTTTCATGTTGGGTGCAACATGGAGAGGCCCTTGGAGTCTAACATTACACAAATACCAAAGCGGAAACTAGTTCTAAGAGGGGCTTCTAGAGTCATGGACCCTTCATGAATCAGCGTCACGCGACAGGATAGCTGTCTTATAACGAGATCTACAAATAGGTCTACTCTAGGGGAGTCTTCATGCTAGGCACGCAAGGAGTGGACATTGGGGACTAAAACTACACAACTTCCAATTCTAAAATTATGTGTTCTCTCTTCTATTTCCAAAGCTCGGGCGTAGAGCGTTATTCATGATATAAAAATCCCAAAGCCCACACATAGATATATATACAGATATAAAAATGTGATAAAGAAAGCATAAAAGAAACCATATATAACTAAAAGAAGAAACAAACAAATCTAACACGTATACAAAAACCTAACTAAACTAGGCTTGGCTCGCTTAGGAGATGTTCATGTCCCTAGCAGAGTCACCATCTGTTGCACCTCAAAAAATGAGAATATGATGCTCGCGGAGCGCAATCGCACGCTCGCGGGATGAACTTAACGGAGTCACCACCAAACTTTATTTATTCCCAAAGAGGGAAAAGGAAAATATCGATAAAACCCCTAAACGAAAGGATAAGATATGGTCATCGCAACCAATATCAAGGTTCGGGAGTCAGTTACGCAAGGAGAAGGTATTAGCACCCCTCACGTTCGTTATACTCAACGGAAACCGTTTAGTTAGTTTTGATTTAAATGTTAGCATATGTTAGTTTCTAATCTTCTACTTATTTAGGATAGGAAAAGAGAGAATATAAATATTTTTGAATTTCTATTAATGAGAAAGGACCTAAAGAGGTTTTTATTATTATGGGGCAGAAGAAAGAAACTAAACCTAAATTTTTTATTAATGATCTTGACAAGATTTTGCAATCCTGCTCCTACGTATCTCCGGGTACAATAGAGAATTCAAGGCTTACGTAGTTCTGGGTAGAAATGTTTGTTTGTCGGTCGATTTTAGAGAAAGTTATCTTGTATTAATCGACGAGAAACATTGTTTTACCGAAAACAAATGAGGAGCGGACGTATACTTCACATTGAATGGATTTACAAATCAACATTACGAAAAACGTCACTTATCTCAACTTAACAATTGTGGATGAAGCGTTGCTTTGCATCATCTTAAAATAAGATGCCTTTCATTTATGAAAGGTTTTGAATATTAATCGCACGGCGACGAGAAAATAGTTTGATTGGTTGAATATATTTTACATGTGAATGACGAACATTTGATGAGAACGATACATAAGCCTCAGGATCAACCATTCGGGGTTCCACCGAAATGCTAGATTCCAACGGTCCTTTTTCATTCAGGATTATTTAATAACAAAATTTATGGAAAATGAACGTTTGATAATAATCAATTGTATATGGCAGAATGCTTGATCCCAACGGCTCTTATTTTGTCCAAGTTAACTAAAGTGTTTTAAGAAACGAAAGAAAAGAATGAACGATTAACGCAAAACGCGTGGCTCGGAGCCGATCATTCGAGGGTTCCCGCTGGAATGCTGGACTTCAATGGTCCTCTTCTTTCGCATTTGTTTAAAAAAAGTTTGATATTACGTTTGATTTGGTTTAAAATGGTTTGAAAATTATTTGATCAAAATCATGGTGAAATGTTAGTGAGATTATTTACATATGTTAGGGTATGGACATGGATAGAGAAATTAACTAAGTAATCGATTAAAAGACATGAAATCGACAAAACAATTAATCGAATAATCTATTTACCAAATAAAAATGTAATTAATCAATTAAACTATAACTAATTAATTAATTGCTAATTTTAAATCAATCAAAAATAAAAAATAATAATAATAAATAAATAAATAAACAAGAGTGTATACATGAATATGGGGTGTGGATTCTAGATTGCCTATTGGGCCCAAAATTTGAAAGGTGAATCAGTCCAGATGATCAATCTTTTTCCTAACCAAATTTTACTACTAAAATATAAAATAAATAATAATAATAATAATAGTAATAATAATAATAATAAAACAAATAATAATAATAATAATAATAACAATATTAATAATAATAATAATAATAATAATAATAATAATAATAATAAAATGAAAAATAAAGTTGAAAAGGTGTGTGGAATCTATAGAGCAAAGTTACATTTTTTTTTCTATTCTACTATGGAAATACATGAGTGTCATAAAAAAACTAATCTTTTAAATGATAAACATAACTTTTTTCAAAACTAATAAAAACAAATACTTTTCAATTTTCTTAAAAAAATAGATTTTTAAAATAAAATTAAAAAATCTAACTCTCTTTTATCCTCCACTTGCAGGTTTCTTCTTTATCATGAGAAAAGAACATAATGATTTCTCCCTCTCTCATTCAATAAACCAATATATTTTCACAATATAAAAATAAAATCCTACCCTCTTCAATCATTAACAAACAACTAAAATAAAAGAAACATATAAGGGAGAGGAATCAAGAGCTACCGACAACGAAACTGCGTGGTGGTCGGAACGGCAACACGGTGACCAGAGCTTTTGGTGAATGTTGCTGCTACTTGAATGGTTATTTAGGGAGATGATTTGTGGTGAGAAATTGAAGGAGGAGGAGACAAGGAAGTGAGGTTTGTTATTGTTGATGCTTTCACTCTCCGTGGCCGTTTGTTTTATTTTGAAAAATGTTGCTGCCATTAAGAGATGAAACTACATGATGTAATATTTGTTTTTTAACTCTATCATCTTCACTTCTTGGTGTGTATGTTTGAGAAGTGTTGGAAATGTTAATATTGATTAAATTAATAATGGTGAAGATTATGTGGATAGAATAGTGGTAGCGTTTATAGTGGTATGTTCTATTCACGTTTCGAAGGTGGTGGTGTGGAGCTTCATGGAAGATTAGAAAAGTTGTTGTTAGTTGGTGTAGAAGAAGTTTTCTTGTGAGGTATGGTGATGAAGAGTGAAAATAAAATATGGTTTAAGTAGTAGGTGTAAGAAGAAGAAAAAACTTGTTTGGTTATGTTTTCATGATATACATGGGAGTGAAGAGATGGAGGAGTGTGAGTGGTGTGTGGAGATTATGTTCTTTGTAGTAGAAGGAAATTTGTTGAGGTATTTGGATGAACAACAACAAGTAAGTGAGGAATTAAAAGATTTTTTTTTCTATGTGTTTTGTGAGAAAAGGTTATGTTTATGAAGGTTGTGAGAATCAAATAATAATGGAAGGTGAGAACAGGGTGTTATGAACAAGGTTTTTCTAGTATGTGAGTTATGCTTGTTGTCAAATAAAACAAAATGGTGAGATCCTTTTCTCTATTGATTGTAACGTGAGGAGCTTGTATTTTGCAGGTTGTTTTCCTCTTTTAGTGTGTTATCATAGCTACTTTTTCATGCACACTTTTGTATGGTTTAGAAGGTGAAAAATAAGGTGATGTGAGGGTGATGATAGTTACAAGGTGGTCGTGTAGCGTTTTAGTGAGCGGGAGAAGAGAGGTAGTAGTGTTGAGAATAGTGAAAAATGAAAAATAATTTGCACTACTGTGTCAACCAAAAAAACAGTGTCTCCTTTCCTCTTTTAAAAGCCAAATGAATGTTAGAGAAAGCAAATTGGTAGGGGGTCATTGTTGCTTGTTTATTGATCGGGTTTCTCTCTCTTCATTGCATAACATTAGTATATATAGGTGCTACTAGGGTTTCTTTTATTTTTTTGGATTTCCACAACTATTCTTTTATGATTATTTTATGTTTAAAATGAGTTAAAAAATAGATCAACTATAATAAAAAACATAAATGTATAAAATAAAATCAAACTGAAAGCATAAATAATTTTATTTATTTTTTATGAACATGTTGACAACAAAATAAAAATACACTGACTCAAATTGAATAAAAATTGGGCGCAAAAGTGCCCGAAAAATTAAATTGAATGCCCCAAAATGATCAACGCAAAATAAACCTATCAGAAATATACAGCGTTTGAGCCAATTTTGAAATAAAAAATGATCGGTTAAAATGCTCAGACTGGTCAAAATACGACCGAAAAAGTAGATGAAAAAATAAAATGAGCACGCCAGTTTGAACTACGTGAACCGTAGATTAATAAATTTGATGTCTGAAAGATCGATATTGAAAATTTTAGCCCGCTAATTTTATGTATATTTGTGGATCAGTTCGACCGGTTTGTCTGTAAATATGAAAATTTATTTTGTTTGACATTTCAGGCATTATGCAATATGAAATGCATGTTATGATGTGCATATGATGTGGAACTCATGATGAGTGTATCGATTTACTAGATGAGGGGTAAAATTGGGGTATGACAGCTTGCATTATGGGTCTCGAAGAAGCTGTCGACTTGAGAATCAAGATTCTGAATGTGTATAGAGACTCGACTTTTGTAATCAATCATATCAAAGGAGAGTGGGAAACTCGTCAACCCGGTTTAATCTCCTATAAAGATTATGCAAGTAGGTTGTCAACCTTCTTCAATTAAATTGAGTTTCCATATTCCCCGTGAAGAAAATCAAATGGCAGATGCATTAGCCACTTTGTCCTCTATGAATGTTGTGAACTGGTGGAATAATGTGCCCGTTTAGAAAATTAATTGGCCCTCATCTCTTTAAAGATCCCCGATGAAGTTATCAATTCAGAAAATGGTTACCCTTTTAGGAGTTTGTTTGCTTATCCTTTTCAAGTGGAAGACTTGATTAAAGAAGAAACTGAGACCCGTTCATGGTTTATGACCAGAATTGTGGGGAGGTTTATTATCCTTTTCAAGTGGAAGACTTGATTAAAGAAGAAACTTAGATTCGTTCATGGTTGTTGACTCGAAGCGTTGGGGAGGTTTACTTTATCCTTTTCAAGTGGAAAACTTGGTTAAAGAAGAAACTGAGACCCGTTCGGCGTTGTTGACCCGAAGCGTTGGGGAGGTTTACTTTATCCTTTTCAAGTGGAAAACTTGATTAAAGAAGAAACTGAGACTCGTTCGGGGATGTTGACATGAAGCATTAGGGAAGTTTATTTTATCCTTTTCAAGTGGAAAACTTGATTAAAGATGAAACTGAGACCAGATCGTGGCTTACAACCTAGAGTGTTGGGGAGGTTTATTTACTTTTTCTAAGTGGATTATTTAGTTAAAGAACAAACTAAATCATATTCTTTTAATGGAAGTTTGTTATTCTTCAACTGGACTCGTTATTTGAACAGGCGGTCATCTCTTTATCTGAGAAATCTGTTGCGATCTGATATTTTTCCTGATTTTATTACCTTTGATTAGGCTACCATATGTTTAGCAGTAGGTAATATTTCTCTCCCCTATTAAGCTACCTTACGATTAATAGTTGATAGTCTCTTCCCTAGTGGAGTTCCTATCTTTCCAATTTCCAAAATTGCATTTTTTTTACAGTGAAGTTGCAACCCTTTCCCAGTAATATTAATCATTTTCCAGTAATATTAATCTTTTCCCAATAGATTAGTTTGTTGTTGTTCCCCTGTGGTGTTATTCCTCACAGAAGTTTTGTTTGCATTCATATCATATCATATCATATCATTTTGTGGCATCTTAAGGGCCAAAATTGTGCATGTTTGTATTTACGTCTCTCTCATATCGTCGAGACGGAAATGTCAATCTTCATATCTTCTAATGAAAGAAACTTAAATAGGAGCATTTGTCATACCCTAATTTTTACCCTAAGATCCCATCTCATTTTCATAGCATCAAAAATTTCATGTGTGTGTCTTTTATGCATTACTAACCTTATGAAAATACAAAAAATATGTGCCTTGTTTGCTTTACAAGTTAGGGTTGTAATCAAGAAGTTCAAGAAGAAGGTCATTCAAGGATTTGTGTGATCCTCAACATCTTAAGTCTCCCATTCATTCATGATTATCAAGATATTCCCTTCATCAACAATCAAGTGCAAGATTTGCATCATTTCAAGTTCATCAAGCTCCAATTCATCTAACACTCCAAATTAGAGTTTTTGGCCAAAGACAGCTTAGAGTTGACTTTTTCATTTGAGCATGACCCCATCCATCAAAGCATGATTCAAAGGTCTCAAATACATCTTTGTAGTCCATTCACATGATCCAGGTAGCTCAAGAAGTTCAATTCATTGATGATTGCAAGATTTGAGTTCATATAATACAAAGCCAATAGATGATTAAAGTCAAAGTTTGACTTTTGACATTTTTGGTCAACCATGGACTTCTCAAGTCAATAATCATGAAAATATGTAAGATGATTGATTTGGATCAAGCTTAATCAAGAAAATAAATAAAAATATTAAAAGTTGTCAAATTAGAATTTTGCAAATTTTTCCAACTACAAAATTCCATAATCAAGTGACCTACTTTTCAAGGCCATAGTTTTTTATTCAAGCATCCAATGAAAATTCTTGAGGGCTTCACTTAAAGATGTCATTTGATACTACAAGTTGATGAAAAATAGAAGTCAAAATCTTTCTTGAAGTGGAAGATATTGATGATCAAAGTTAGGGTTTTAAGTTGTTGAAAAATCCAAAACACTTAGAAATTTTTCTAAGTTTTTAACCTTGTTAAGTGCATGACTTTATGGATTCTTTGTGAATAATTAAAATCATACTCTTGATGCTTGATAGATGAATTTAAAGATTATACTCCATACTTTATCTTAGTGGAAAAATAAATTCAAAAGTCCTTACCAATTGAAAGATATGGATAACCAAAGTTTTTCACCATGATCAACAAAGTCTAAATTGAGCCAAATGTTTCTAAGTCCTGGTTAGTTTTGGCCACACGAGTTTGAGGCACCTTTTAGACATTTTCCAATCATTTCCAAGACTTGTGATCAACATGAAAAATTTTAGTATCCCATGTGTTGTACCCCAAAAAATTTCCTCCCCTTTCTCACTTATTCATCCAATCACTTGATCAGGAGATCACTTGCATACATGCATAATTCATCCACATGCATCATTCATCATGGATTCAGAAGAAACTTGGGCTTATAAAGCTAGGATTTATATGGATATCAAAGCTCAGAGGTATGGTTTAACGATATCATCAGTATGGGGGATGTGAAACCCTAATAATGGTGGTGAAGGCTTGAATTCAACAAAGGTGTGACCAGACAATCTAGGGCCTTCAAAGCCCTAATTCCTCAAGGCATGATCTCATGGAGCTTCCCCAGGCCTTTATCTTGGTCTCCAAAGCCCTAATCAGGAGATTGTGAATCAAATGAACTTGGTGGCTTGACTGTGCATTCATGACCCCTCAACCTTTACACATTGTCAACATGCTTCGCTTAACCTTTCTTTGAGCATTGGTCTTGGTCCAAAGTCATTGGTGTTATTCCTATGGTTGTGGATACATCTTTGGTCCAGGTCATATGAACAACCAAACTTCTTGTGTTTCAATCCACTTGCTAGTCATGCCTTTGATTCATGGATGTTATATCAAACCCTAACCTGATGGTCTCATTTCATGGCCTTGTTCATATACATTATCAGTCAAGTTATTTTCTTTTCAAAAGTCAAACATTCAAGTCATAAATAAACCAATTGTGAAACCAATTTCCAACCAGTTTTCAAACCATTTCAAACCATTTCAAGTCATTTTAAACCATACATGTGATTCTACAGAAGAAAATACAAAATTTGGCATTTGTGACCAGTTGTTGACTTTGGTCAACAATTGACTTTTTGGTCAACTTTGACCAAAGTCAACCCTAACTCCAAAAACCCTAAATTTCACCATAATCATCCATTCATTGTCGATTTACAAGAAAAATACAAGGAAAAGTGAACTTTGACCAATTGTTGACTTTGGTCAACAGTTGACTTTTTGGTCAACTTTGACCAAAGTCAACCTAGATCCTTGGTCATCCCTAATCACTAAATGACTAGTCCTAGCTCTAATTTCATTCTCCATGTCCATGTTTGATTTTGATTTAACCATTTGAACTTGATTCTTCACTTTGATGCCAACATGCTTTGAACTTGGTCATATCTTCAACACTTGGACTTTGCCTTACAACCATATCCAATTCCACCATCCAATGACCCTGCATCATGTATACATGAATAATTATTCATCATGTCCCAAATTCATGCAAATTAAACTCAAGGCAATTAGAAAACACATATCAATTGCAGCCCATGTTTCCTTGGCAAACCATGACATTTCATGGCATCCTAAGTAGGTCTTCCATACTAGATAGTCTTGCAAGTTGTAACATGGAATTAAACCATTGATGAAGGCCACGATGGACTCACTGCAACCATCTCTTCACCTTATATAATAGAAGACATCATGGCAACATTTGGTTCTTTCAAACAGTCCTAATGGTGCACAACAAACCATCATGCATAAATCACTTCACAACCTGCCAGCCATGAACCATAGTATGCAACCTGCAGCAAATCCTGCAATGACCAATCATTATCCATGTGGCAGAACCAAAATAATGTACCAGGCCCTGAAAATGCATGCCCTGCTGCTGTAGCGATCCATTCCATATCCTGTCACTAGAATCTTGCAGCAACCATGAGCCTGCCGCCAAACAGCAATAACAACCTGCAAAATCAATACATTACCATGGGTCTTGAGCAGAACCATGGAAATGATGCATTATGACACTCCATCATCCAAAAACATGAGCTAATGGCTAAGTTGAGATACCTTGATCCAAGCCACATGGCCTTTGGTTCTGATTGAGTCGGATGGTAGTACCATTCTCCACTGAACTGGCCTAGATATTACATATTCATAACCTGTCCAAGTCTGATTTCCTGCAGCAAATCTTTGGAGTGCTGTAGAACTCCTAACAACTCATGACATGCACACCACCACACCAAATCTCAACAGCCTTGCACCAAACCAACAAAACCAATGCTAAACAGCATCCTGCAGCAACACGACAGACCAAAACAATCCAAACTAATTAACCAAAACCATTTCATACAATACCTAACTTGATTTGGCATACCTAACTGGACATTACATGTACAAAGCAAGGACAATGAGATCATGAGCAGACCGGCAGAAGGCATTAGAAACCCCTGCAACTAGCATTACCATTTTCCTAAACAAATCACAGCATGGCATCATCAATTAATGGCTTTTAATCATAAACCTAACATTTATAATTTCTCAGTTAACACTTGCAACCTGGCCATGCTAACCATCCAACCACAACCTGTATACTTGGTACAACAGCTTGATATGAAATTAACACAATAAAGATCCAAATACTTTTGCATCAAAACAAGGCTACACAAACTACTATTGCTTCATCATAGCCTTCGACAGACCAATGCATAATTGATTGCTCAACTGTGTTCACCACAAACCCTTGCCCAAGTCAAATACACACATACCTCAATGGATAGTGGTGCTGAATTGGAGCCTCATCATGTGCCAAGTTCTTGCTAGTTGGAGTATTCCACAACCATCTCCAAACCCTGCAGCAAAACCATTTGAGTACCATGGTTTAACCAAGCCATAACATATCAAAGAAAATCAAAACAAGCATATGTCTGGGCTTGTAAAGCATAACAGTGAAATAACATTGCAAAGTTCCAATTCACTAACCAAGCCAACTAGAAAAAAAACCTGTTCAACAGGTCATCACTTAAGCCAATGGACCAATCCCACTTAAGTGTAACCTACATTATCCAGTCAACAAAAACAAATTGGTCATTCAATCATTCACCAACTAACATTAACCAATTTAACTATCTGAGTGAAACATCAACTAACTGAGTTAACCACTAACTCAGTGAGCCAAGCTTAACTAAATCCAAACCTGAGTCTAACAGAATCCTAACCTCATTCCAAGGCTAACCAAATCCCAAACCTCATCTCTATTTAAACAAAATCATCACCATCATTCAAGGACCTTGAACATTTTTTGCTCGAAACTCAGTCACTCTGCAATCTCCTCCCTCACCTTCACCAAAGCTCTACTTCTCTCTCAAAAAAGCCATTGAAGCTTCACATTGAAGCTTCAATCTCGCTTGAGCTTAACCACTGCATTTTCATTTCATTGTTCACCATTCTCAAATTCAGAAGAAGAAGAAGAAAGAGGAAGAAGGAACGTGTAAATCGAGATCAAGAACTCACCTACTGAAGTTTCCGATCGTCTTCTCTGGTAAGTCCATTTCTCTTCTGTGATGTTTTCTTGCATTGAGTGTACCGGAGTGTAGCTTTGAGGCTAGGGAGCGAAATCCCTATGGTGTTAGAGGTTAACTCATTCCAAACTCCATTTAATTCGAGATTAGAGACCTAGGGTTCTTCCCAAACTTCCTTCGATTTGGCCAATGCAATAATCAATTCCCAAAATCGGCCCCATTTTCATCATCAGCATGGCCTTGCACATCTGATAATGGTATAAATTTAGGTCAAGCTACCACTGTCATCGGCAACAGCCGCCGGCGCTGTGGCCCAACATGGACGAACAGTGAGACTGAGGGAGAGCATTAGCGCGCGATGATGACCAATTCAAACCTGCTAACTTGGACAAGTCAACAGGGAGGGGTGATTGGACTTAGTCCATTAGGCCCATTGAATTAGTTTTTGTACACCAACATTGCACATACACCCCCAACAACTAATAAAGAAAATGAGAAATGGGCTTAGCCAAGCCCATTGGCTTTTTACTGGATTCACCCTAGATTTTCCATGTACACCACCCCCTGGGAACGTCTTAATTGAGTGGTCCTGGACACAACCCATATGGCTTTTCTATTTCACACCCCACACTCATTTTTGGAATGCACTTCTTGTACCAAAAACATGGTTTAGGCTCACCTACAATCCATTAGGCAATTTCAGTTCTCACCCCATTTAACAATTACACCCCATTTTCCATTTTATTTGTTTCTTTTATTTTCTTTTTTGTTTTATATTTCAATTAGGATAATTAGGTTGATAATTGACAATTAGGAATAAATCTTGATTTTAGGATTTAATTAGCATATTATGAACTAATTAGAATTTTCATTAGGAACAATTAGGCTTGATTAAATGTAGGGTCTTGACATTTCTCAACATTAGGTTAATTTTTCACATTAGGATGAATCAATTTTAGGACATGAATAAAACTTGACATATTTTTTCAAATGACCATTTTGCCCTTATGGGCTTATTTTGGCATTTTTTGTGTTAGAATTGCATGATCCCTTTAGGATTAGAATGTGACATAGAATTTAATTGTTTACTTACAATTTTAGGACTTAACATAGAACTTTAATCAACATTTTGACCAATTTACACATGCTCCCTTAGGACTTCTAACTTAGAATTTCCAATCAATTTCTAATGCATGATCCCTTAGGGTAGGTTCCAACAATTACTAACTTTGATTAGATCTAAACCTAGTTCCCTAAAAACAAAACAAAACCCATGATTAAATTGATCAAAAGCAATTTTGATCAATTAAATCCTTTGAACTTGTATAATTCCACAGTCTAAACTGAATGACCAAAAGATCCTTGGTCACTTAATAAGACTTTTCTTCCAAGTTGTGGAGCCCAAGGCCTAAAGTCAGATTCTTCAATCAAGGCATCCTCAGTCATATCAAGCAGCAGATTATTCAAGCACATCAAAGGTGGAAACTTTAACACTTGTGAAATCAAAGTTAGAAGAGTGTGACACGAGGCTTAAGTAGTAGAGAAGGAGTGGGACTGGAGTATTCCTAACCTCATTCTGAGTATCTTTGGGTATGGGAGATATGACCCAGTGCTCATCGTATTCGCCTCTATTCATACACTTTAGCATAATTCTAATCCTACGATTGACAAGTATCTCTCACTATAAAAGAAATACAACAAAGTAAGGATTATCAACAACTTATCAATCATAAATCAAGTTGTATGATACGAGCCTTAAGTAATGGAGAAGGAGTCGGACTGTAGTATTCCTACCCCCATTCTGAGTATCTATAGGTATGGGACGTATGACCCATCGCTCATCGTATTCACCTCCGTTCATAGACTTTAGTACAATTCGATCAAACGATTGATAAGGTCTTCATCATCATTGCAAGAAACAACTATAAATACTTTTCTCTTTCCACTTGAAAGTTAATGTGATTCTCATCCAGTATCTATCAAGTCTCTCCATTTCATTCAATCATTTCAATCTCAATCATCCATTTCTTCTTGCCTCCAATCATATTCTTTTCAGCCCTAGTGGGCTGAACTACGAAAGCTCTGATTTCCTCATTGCACAATGAGGGTACGTAGGCAGGAGAACCCAGTTTCTTCGCGAGCTACCCTATTTATCAATCAATCGTTCTCCATTCATTCAATCAATACCATCTTTTTGAGATCAATCATACTTCTCCTTGGAATCCTTGTCTATCCTTTTAGGACGTCTCAACAACAATCCATCTCTTGAATCTAGAGTTGTTTGGGCAAAAAACCCCAAACATTTAATTCAGTCTTTCTTTTTGGCTTTACCTTATAGTGGCGGTCTGATAGTCCACGTATTGGTAAATTCCTACTTTGCTCTTCGATTAAGAGTCTATCCTTTTCTTGGATCCAAGATACTGTTCTTACTTGATCTCAAACTATTTATTTCCCCAGCAAGTGATACACTACTCCTTGCACTCCAGTACTATAATCCTCCTTTGAAGATGTGATTGTCTTGTGAGTCCCCGTTGCTTAGACAAACGTCTCTTTCTCTCTATTCTCGTAGTTTCGAACTACGGTTGCTCTTACTTTCTCATTTCACAATGAGAATACGTATGCACGAGGATGTGAATCCTTGGAGAGCATACTTCTAATTATTCCTCCTTCGCCTTAGGGCACCATTCATATCTTTCACTATTCATTACCTACCTTCGATCATAAATCGTTCACCCAGTGACATACTGTCTTTTTGACCTCGAAATACACTTTATTTGGAATTCCATACATACCCTTTTAGGACGCTTAACGAATAGTCCACATTTCATACCTAGAGTTGTTTGGCCAAACAACCTCAAACACTTAATTCCTTCTTTTTTGGCTAACACCCTGTCGCGGTCAGAGTTGTTTCCCTCTATGGTAGAAATCTCATTTCTCTTATGGATTCCAATACACTTTCACCTTTTGATTTCAAACAATACTTCTGCAGTCACTTGCCACCAGATACTCATTTCTGTGACTTCGGTCACTTCACTCCATTCATCTCCATGGAACATTAATCACGACCTACCTTCATATACTACCTTCCTTCACTTCATGTGATATACCTTATTCTTTGAGCCAAATACATTACACCTTTATGCTCCATCTTGTATTCACTCGTGAACCAAGAGTTATTTGGCCCTTAAGCCAAACACCTAATTCCTCTCTTTTCGGTTGTTCCAGTACAGTGATACAAGTGTTATACGCCCTCACTTATTGGTTCATACTTGTTTACTCTTGGGTTCACGTTTTCATCCTTGTTGGAGTTCAAATCATACAATTCTTTGGTTCAGACCATACTGTTATCACACTTCTTTTCATCTCCCACCTCTAGTTCCTTGAACTACAAAGCTCTGAATGTGCAATGAGGATACATAGGCATGAGGTCCCTAATCCTCACCGAGCACTTTATCTATTTTATTTACTTCCTCATTCTTTTGCGAGTAATCCTTAGATAACACCTATTCGAGCGAGAACAATAAAAATGGTTCCCATGGAGTACCATGGATGTTTGGGATGTTAATACCTTCCCCTTGTATAACCGACTTTCTTACCCAGTGTATCTCTTTCCCCTGAGTTTTATCGATGTTTTCCCTTTTCTTTGGGGATAAATAAAGTTCGATGGCGACTCGGTTGTATGTTTGAGCGTGCGATACGTTCGGGTATATTTCCGCTAGCTTTAGCTGGGGACACTTCGCTACTTGGAGTGCTTCCTAGTCGCTAAAAGGAGTCGAGCCTAGTTTAGGTTGTTCCATCACTAGTTTTAGGTGCTTACCTTTATAGATTTACTCGCTTTAATTTATCGCCCGTTTCTTATTTGCTTTATATTATAGATATATCTGTTGTGTTGTTCTTGGGATGGGTTAGACTACATGAGAGGAAAGCTCTGTAACCGAGCTTAGTATACTCATAGGTTAGACTCGTGGGTAGTCGTGTAGCCTGCATTTCGCGCGTTGGGTTGTCATGAGAGCCACACCTAGACTAGATTCACTTGGAAGTACTTTTGTCCTATGAGTATTCACTACGGCATAGTATTTCCATTTTGAGTCGATGACTCTAGGAGACCTTCTAGGAACCACCTTGGAGCATAGTCCGCACATGTGAGGGGTATATGGATTTTACCTACCTTGATACTCATGTTACGTCGAACCTTTGAACTTGCAACATGTGGCACTTACAGATTGTTCAGAACTTGCCAGAGTTTTGAATCCATGTGACTTATATCATCTCATCATGACCAAATTTTTGCATATGCATGTCTTTCCAGGAAACCAAGAGTCTGGTTTATTTTCCAAGCATTCAAAGCGAAACATGAATCCCGAGAGAAAGAATATCCACAATTACAAGTTTGTGGAACCTCAGTTGGCTGTATTGAGAGGACTTGGGGCACGTTTAGATCTGGGACACAAAGATGACTTCAAGGAAGCTTATGGTAACCTTTTAGGTATTCTGAACACCAAAGTCAACATCACTATTGTGCACACTCTGGTGCAATTCTACGAGCCCCCACTGAGATGTTTTACTTTCCAAGATTACCAGTTATCGCCTGCATTGGAAGAGTACTCACATATTCTGGGTATTATGATCAAGAACCAGGTGCCCTATATTCACACTAAGGAACTGCCTAAATATCAAGATCTTGCTGAAGCTATACATATGGGAAAGAAGGAAATATAACCGAACCTGAAGCCAAAGAGTGGAATTTATGGCTTCACCTCTAAGTTTCTAGTGGACAAAGCTATTGCATTCATCGAAGATGGGAGTTGGACGGCCTTCAACACCAATCTAGCTCTACTTATCTATGGGATTGTATTGTTTCCGAATATGGAGGAATTCGTAGACTTGGCTGCTATTCATATCGTCCTGACTCAGAATCCTATTCCTACTCTTCTCGCTGATACTTACTACTACATCCATGTGAGGACTTAGAATAAGAAAGGTACTATCGTTTGTTGTACCCCTTTATTACATAGATGGTTTATTTCGTATCTACCCAGTAAAGGCCCTTTTGTAGAGAACAAAGATAAGTTGAAGTGGTCCCAGCGGATCATGTCCTTGAAAGCTGAAGGTATTACTTGGTATTCTTGAGTTTACGCTTGTGTCAAGCTCATCCTCAACTATGGGGATTTTCCTAATGTACCTCTTCTTGGTACAAAAGGAGGAATCAACTACAACCCGAGGTTAGCATTGCGACAACTAGGATACCCTATGTTGGACAAACCTGGTCTCAAGAGTGTAGAAGGTTTTGTCTTATATGAAGGGGTCGAGGAGCCAAAGTTGATGAAGAAGATTGTCAAGGCTTGGGGAGCGATTTGTCCTCAAGGAAGAGCATAGATGGGTAAGAAGAATTGCATCGCTAAGGAAGCTTACACCAATTGGGTCAAGAGAAGAGTTAGTGAGATTTTGTTATCGTTCCCGCCCAAACCGTCCATAAGCGTCCAACCTCTTGAGCCAGAGAACCATCCAAATTCTGAAGTCAATGAATTGAAGAAGGTTATCAAGACCCTAGAGAAAGAGAATGTTGATCTCAAATCTAGGCTTTGTAAGATCTCTTTGGAGAAAGAAACATTGAATTTTAATCTGAATTAGAAGAGAGACCGAGTTCGTCAAGCAGATGATGAGGTACAGATAGAGGTATTCAAAAGACTCAAAGTGGGTGACACCCTCAAAGGGACTTATGCCATCCTGACAGCCAAAAAGAAGCAGTTAGCCGAAGCTTAATACCGAGTCAGCAAAGCGGAACTTGAACACATGGAACAAACCAAGAAACTCCAAAGTCTTCTAGAAGCTTGTAAGAAGGAGTTGAAGGATGATAAAAGTCACACCAAACAGCTAGAAGTCACCCTTCTCCAAAATCAGTACGAGCTGAATCAAAGACTAGAAGAGATTCGAGTTAAAAGGGCAATCACATGGGAACCTGGAAGACACCAACACACAAGTGAAGACAGTTGTGAACAACGTTCCAAGCGAACCAGATCACAACTTACCACCTGAAGGGAGTGCGATATTGGGAAAGTGGGGCGGCTGCCTGTCCCCCAAATCTTAGACTTACTATGAAGAGTTGTTATCCAATTGCTTCTAGTTGCTTATAACTCACTAGGTTGAGGTTTGATAGAACCAATGTGATACATTTGTAGCCCGATGGGCATTTCCTTGTTGTACTTGTATTCCGTTTTATCAACATTGAATAAAAGAGTTTCTCGGTTATTGGCTTCATAAACTGTCTCTCTTTATGCTTGGTATTTGCTTGTGTTAAATAAACAAACTCGCGGATTCCTTGAAACTGTTTTTTCTTTACAAATAAATGGAAAATAACAAATGTCCATATCAAATCTTTTTGCCTACATACATGCATCCACGCATTTATTTGCCAAAATCCGCCAGAAAACAAAATGCTTACACTCGCCGTTTTTCTACAGCAACAACGATGACTCCTCATCAATGCTACACACGCTCCAACAAGTCAAGGATCATGGCCGAATACGAAGCCGACAGTGTTGTTGTCTGCGAGTCCCTTGCCCAGGTGCAAGGTGAAATGAACCTTTTCAGGGGGAACATGGAGACTATCCTTGAGATTCTCTAGTCTCAAAGGAACCCTGCCTCTACTACTGCTAACGTCACCCATGCTGCTGGGGTGACCATTCCTACTGTTGCTGCTGGCACTACCGTCGATACTCAGGCAGAAACTGTTGTGCCCAACTCTGGGAACCGTCGGATGGTTCATGTTGACTCTGCTAGGCTCGCTGCTGCCTACCCATGGGGAATGCCCCCACATCTAGCTGCCAGTCTTGCTAGTGAGGGAGCTTTCTTCCCTCACCCGGCTCTCTTTGTCGCTGTTGTTGCTGGAAATGCTAGTTTCCCGTGGGCTCACCCCAGTGTTCAAACTACTCTGATCGATGTTGCTGATCCGGATAATAACCAAGGTCAGGTTCCTGACGACATCCCTAATGATGAAGAGGACTACCGAGGCCAGTGCCTCCACTTCCAGATCCCCAATCAAACCGCTTAAGCTGCGAGCGTAAAGCAAGTCCCGTCTTTTCCTTTTGGTTATCCTAGGGCATCCTCCATTCCCATGCTGACATGCCCTACACTCCAGCACGTGCAAACAGGGGCACCTCAGGCCCCTAATGCCCAGGCTGGAGGGAAATATCCTCAAACAACTCATTCTGCTCAGACTGTACCACCTAGTTTCTCTTACCCACCTCAGATGTGGTTCACCCCGAATATGCCTGCATCGATCGCTCCAGAAGCTTCCTGACCGGCCAGTCAAGTCGCTCATCCCGCTACTGATCCGGCCAGACCTGCAGATTACTAGCTCTTGGACGACATAATAAGGGCCATTGAGGGCTTCTCCTCCTTCGGTATAGATGCTCGAGACCTCTGCTTGGTCCCGAACATGGTACTCCCTCAGAAATTCAAGGTGCATGACCTTCCAAAGTACAAAGGCCTTATCTGTCCCCATATTCACCTCACCATGTACTGCAGGAAAATGGCCTCACACATTGATAATGACAACCTCTTGATCCATTGCTTCCAAGATAGCCTGGTTGGGGCTTCCTTGGATTGATACATGGGTCTAGAGCGCTCAAAGATCCGGTCATGGAGGGACCTCTCTGAGGCATTCTTGAAACAATACAAGTACAACCTTGACATGGCTCCGACAAGGCTTCAATTACAGAATAAGTCTCAAATATCTAACGAAACCTTCAAGGAATATGCTCAATGTTGGCGCGAAATGGCGTCTAGGGTTTGACTAGCATTATCTGACAATGAATTAGTGGACATCTTCATGAGTACACTGCAAGTGTTGTATTTTGAAAAGATGGTCGGTAGTTCGTTGACAAATTTTGTTGATATGGTAACCATTAGGGAACGCGTCGAGAGTGGGTTGAAATTAGGGAAAATCACAGACACAACCGCACAACAGACAACCAACAAGAGGCCGCATGGGGGTTTCTCTAAAAAGAATGAGGGGGAAGAAAACGCTGTAACGACGAAGGATCGCCCCCGATATCAATTTCCGATGGCCTCTATGTCGTATTCCCCATATTCGTACGTCACCATAGCTCAATATCAACAACTGCCATTCCAGTACCAAGCGCAGAAAGGTAATCAGCAGTCAACACCCGCTCAGAAAAATCCGAACCAACAATATAATCGTGATAACAAAGGATAAAATTGAGGTCAAAACAATAAAGGCAATTTTGGTAATCGGCCCCAAATTGACAAGATTATGTTGTCGTATTCCGAACTGGTACCCTATCTGATTCATATGGGGGTTGTCGTACCAAAAGAATTATCTACGGCCACTCCTCCATTCCGTGCCAAGCATGATTTTAACGCTTCGTGCACCTATCATGATGGATTCATAGGGCATTCTATAGAAGATTATTAGGCACTCAAATACAAAATCCAAGATTTGATCAATCAAGACATCCTGACTTTCTCTGAAGAAAAACCTAATGTAAAGAAAAATCCTTTGCCGAATCACAGCGGTGCAGCAGTCAACGCCATGATTGAAGAGGAAAATACTGAATCTATACTGAGGGCAGAAGAAGTGAAGACCCAGATGTCCGTTGTATTACAGAAGCTTGAACAGTTTCGGTTTCTAGAAGGGGTACACGATGATTGCATAGTATGCGAGTTTGATCCAGATAATTGCAACCAACTGAGAGGTTGTGTGCATGAACTGATGTATCAGGGGTTAATACAATTCTCCAAATCTCAAGCAGCAGAAGAGGTGGCAGTAATTGAACCAATAACAATTGTGTACAGAAAAAAGAAGGTTAAAGCTCCTCCCAAGAGGATTCAGGCGATTCATTTTCGTATTCCAACTCCGTTCCCGTATTAGAATACTAAGGCAATGCCTTGGAATTATGAGACTACAACGTATTTGGGAGGAAAGGAAATCCGCATTCCTGATGCAGAAATCATCAGCATTGCTGGAACGGGAGGCATGACTCGAAGTGGCCGTGTGTTTGCTCCTAAATACACTTCTAGGGTGTCTCCAGCACCCACAGTTATCCCGCCTAAGGAGAAGGTCACTCCTACTCCGACTCCGCAAGCAGGGGAAACTGTACTTGCCACTCCAACCGTGACGACTACTCCGGTGTTGACGAAGGTTATTGAAAACAAAGTTGTCGAGTCCGAAGCATCTAAGGGTAAAGGGTCGATGGTTGAGAAAGAACATATTGAGGATAACAAGAAGAGTATCACCTTTGAGGAAAGCTAAGAATTCCTCAAACTGATCAAGAAAAGTGACTTCAAGATTATTGACCAGTTGAATCAAATGCCCTCCAAAATATCAATTTTGTCTTTGCTGTTGAGTTCTGAGTCTCATCGCAAAGCATTGCTGAAAGTTCTAAATATTGCTCACGTGATGCAAGATATCACGGTCGATGAATTTGACGACATGGTTGTCAATATCAATGCCAGTAGGTATCTGGGATTTAATGAAGTAGAGCGGAAATGCCCACAACAAAGCACTACACATTTCGGTCACATGTACTGACTCTCTCTTATCCCGAGTCCTCGTTGATACTGGATCTTTGCTTAATGTACTACCCAAGTCTACATTGAGCCAATTACATTTTAAAGGGCCCGAGATGAGAACCAGTGCATTAATCGTTAGAGCTTTCGATGGTTCCCGAAGGCAGGTAATTGGGGAGGTCGATTTGCCTATCTGTGTTGGATCCCACCAGTTCAGCATTACATTCTAAGTCATGGATATCAATCCAGCTTACAGTTGTATGTTGGGAAGACCATGGATTCATGTCGCTGGGGCAGTCACTTCTACACTGCACCAAAGACTAAAATACTTGATAGATGACAAACTGGTAATCGTGTGTGGGGATGAAGATTTGTTGGTCAGTGAACTCTCATCCTTCAGATATGTTGAAACAGATGAAGGAATCGTCGAGGTTCCGCTCCACTGTTTAGAGTTTGAAGATGTCAGTTCTGCTACAGCCAGCAATAACCAATCATCCTCTACCATCATATCCTCAACAAAGAGTGCCAAGCAGACATTGGAGAAAGGCCTGCTTCCCGGTTGGGGTAAGGTCGTCAATATGGCAGAAAAACGTGACAAGTTTGGTATCGATTATCACCCAGCAGCACGCAAGGCAAGCCCAAAGAAAAGGCAATTCAACCCGGTCAAATTCAGCAGCATCGGCTATCAAAATGAGCATACCGTGGCAGTTATTGGCGAGTCCAGTGGTAGAAAGCCAGGGGCATCCAACCTTGTTTGCAGATGTCCTCCAGGATTCAAGCTTCCCAATTGGACGACCACCGTGATTCCCATGGTGTACTCGGAAAAAACGTAATGCATTTTGTTTTCTCCATCCCCCGTCCTCGCCCGAGACGAGAGGATAGCTTGTAAGGGCCCCCATGTTTAAAAGTATTATGTGAATAAATAAAAAGTACTTTTTTGCATACAAAACTTGTTTTCCCCTTCTTTCAGTTATTTTTCTTTTTCACTAAAAACAATGAAATGGCAAAAGATTTCTTTTTCTTTTATCCACTTTTCTTAAAAAGCATACTAAAATAAGCTCATCATATGCAGAGCAAGTAAAACCATTTATTACAACATGGCTAAAATCAACTATAAGTCTGGACCTCCAATTAACCAAGCTGAAGACGACAGTGAGGAAGATTGTGAATTACCGGCTGAAATAGCACGGCTCCTTGAGCACGAAGAGAAAGAGATTCAGCCATACAAAGAACCAATGGATGTCATTAACTTGGGTTCTGAAACTGACAAAAAAGAGATAAAAGTTGGGGCATCTCTTGCCGAGCATGTACACTCCGAGTTGGTAGAATTGTTGCGTGAATATGTTGACGTTTTCGCTTAGTCATATTAAGATATGCCAGGATTAGACACCAACATTGTTGAACATCACTTACCACTCAAGCCTGAATATCCTCTAGTCAAACAGAAGCTCAGAAGGACCAGACCCGATATGGCACTCAGGATCAAGGAAGAGGTTAAGAAACAGCTAGACGCTGGCTTCTTAGCCATTTCTGAATATCCGCAGTGGGTTGCTAATATCGTTCCAGTTCTGAAGAAAGATGATAAAGTCAGAATGTGTGTAGACTATCAAGATCTCAATAGAGAGAGTCCAAAGGATGACTTTCCTTTGCCTCATATTGATGTCTTGGTTGACAACACAATTCAATTTACTATCTTTTCTTTCATGGATGGGTTCTCCGAGTACAATCAGATAAAGATGTCACCAACAGATATGGAGAAGACAACTTTTATCATTCCTTGGGGAACTTACTGCTACAAAGTCATACCATTCGACTTAAAAAATGCAAGGGCAAGATATCAATGTGCCATGGTAACCCTCTTTCACGACATGATCCATGAATAAATCGAGGTTTATGTGGACAACATGATTGCAAAATCCAGAATTGAGGAAGATCACTTGGTGAACCTGAGGAAATTGTTTGTCAGATTCTGAAAGTTTAAACTGCACTTGAATCCGGCTAAATGTACTTTTGGGGTCCGATCTGGTAGACTCTTGGGTTTCATAGTCAGTCAGAAGGGTATTGAGGTTGATCTCGACAAAGTTTGAGCCATCCAAGAAATGCCAGCTCCCCAAACAGAAAAATAAGTCTGAGGCTTCCTTGGGCGACTTAATTACATCTCTAGATTCATATCTCACTTGATGGCTACCTGCGAACCGATATTCAAACTGTTGAGAAAAAACAATTCGATTGTATGGAACAACAATTTTCAAGCGGAATTCGATAAAATAAAATAGTACTTGCAAGAACCACCAATCTTGATACCACCGGTTCCTGGTAGGCCTCTCATTATGTACCTCACGGTGCTCGATGAATCCATGGGTTGCATTTTGGGTCAACACGATGACACAGGCAAGAAAGAATACGTTATCTACTACCTCAGTAAGAAATTCACTGAATGTGAGACCCAATACTCACTTTTTGAGAAAACTTGTTGTGCTTTGACTTGGGCTACTCGACGCCTGAGGCAATATATGATTTGTCACACCACTTTATTGATATCCAAGATGGATCCAATAAAGTATATCTTTGAAAAGCCTGTTGTTATTGGTAGAACTGCCTGGTGGCAAAGGTTGTTAACCGAGTAAGATATACAGTATGTGACCCAAAAAGCAATAAAAGGGAGTGTTATGTCTGACTATCTTGCTCACCTGTCTGTCGAGGGTTATCAACCGTTGAGGTTTGACTTTTCAGATGAGGACATCATGTTTATCAGAGACTTCATTATGCCAGGCTTCGAGGTAAGCCTTGAGAAAGGCCCCAAACTAGGATCGCGATGGACACTCGTGTTTGACGGTGCTTCCAATGCTCGAGGCCATGGTATAGGTGTTTTTATCACTTCTCCAACTGGTTTCCACCTTCCGTTTACCGCTAGATTGTGTTTTGATTGCACCAACAATATGGCAGAATATGAAGCATGTATCTACGGTTTAGAGGCGGCGATCGACTTGAGAATCAAGATTCTTGAGGTATTCAGTGATTCAGCTCTGGTAATCATTCAAGTGAAAGGCGATTGGGAGACTCGGGATAGCAAGTTGATACCTTATAAAGAACACATCAGAAAACTGATACCCTATTTTGATGAAATCTCTTTTCATCCTATTTCTAGGGAGGAAAATCAGTTAGCAGACGCTCTAGCCACGTTGGCATCTATGTTCAAAGTAAAATGGAAGAATGAAGCACCATCCATCCATATTGACCACATAGATGAACCAGCACATTGTCTGGAAATTGAGGTCGATCCTGACAAAAAACCTTGGTTCTATGACATAAAAACATTTCTGGAAAAACAGCAATATCCAGAGGGTATATCCATTACCGATAAGAAAGCTCTGAGAAGACTCTCTTCCAAGTTCTTCCTAAACGGTGATGTATTATACAAAAGGAATTATGATTCTATACTGCTCAGATGCGCGGATAGACATGAAGCTAGTACAATCGTAAAATCCATACACGAAGGCTACGAGGGTGTACATGCAAAGGGTCCTGCTATGGCCAAGAAGATCCTTCAGGCTGGTTATTATTGGGCGACAATGGAGGTTGATTGTTACAACTTTTTTAAAAAATGTCACAAGTGCCAGATATATGGTGACAAGATCTTTGTGCCACCAACTCCATTGAATATTCTAACTTCTCTATGGCCTTTTTCTATGTGGGGCATCGATATGATAAAGCCCAAAGCTTCCAATGGATATCGATTCATCCTAGTCGCTATCGATTACTTCACGGAGTGGGTCTAAGCTGCTTCATATGCTAATGTCACTCGACAAGTGGTTACCCGATTTATCAAGAAAGAAATAATATGCCACTATGGGATACCTAGCAAGATCATCACTGACAATGTCAGTAACCTCGACAACACCATGATGAGGGAGTTGTGCAAAGAATTTAAGATCGGGCACCACAACTCTTCACCATACCGGCCCAAGATGAACGGCACCGTAGAAGCAGCTAACAAGAATATCAAGAGAATCGTCCAGAAGATGGTCAATACATACAAGGACTGGCATGAGATGTTACCCTTAGCTCTGTACGGTTATAGAACCTCAGTCCGCACATCCACTGGGGCAACTCCATATTCATTGGTATATGGGATGGAAGTTGTCCTACCAATTGAAGTTGAGATACCTTCACTCAGAGTCATCATGGAAGTTGATCTTGATGAAGATGAATGGGTTCAATCTCGATATGACCAGCTGAATCTGTTCGAAGAGAAGCATTTGACGGCCGTCTATCATGGTCAGCTATACCAAAGACGTCTCAAACGAACTTTTGACAAGAATGTTCTTCCCCGTGAGTATCGTGCTGGAGAACTCGTGCTCAAGAGGTATTTTCCCATTCATTCAGACCTGCGAGGCAAATGGACTCCCAACTATGAGGGACCTTTCATCGTTAAAAAGGTCTTCTTAGGTGGTTCTATAATCCTCACAACAATGGATGGGGAAGATTTGCCCTCTCCAGTGAATGTAGACATAGTCAAAAAATATTATGCCTAAAAAGAAATGATGAAAGCCCGCTAGATTAATCTCCGCAAGGTTGATCTAGGCAAAAATGGTTATTCCGATGGACCAAAAAATGAATTGTCCATGCAAAAGTTAGGGAACACATATGAAGCTCACTGAGTCGAAAACCCGAATGGGCGGCTTAGGCAAAAAGGAGCATCTCGGTGGACGAAAAGAATTGAAATGTCCAGGCAAAAGTTAGGGATAAAGACATTGACTATGATCCTTGAGACCATACGCTACAAGCTAGATACCAGAAGCTCAAGGACCGATCCAATCATCGTCAGCCAAAGCAGGGCCCTGGGAGCCGGATTATATGGTAGGCTAAGGCCAATGTTGTAATCAAAGGAAAAAAAATATAAAAAATTATTTCCCATTGCCATTTCAATTATTTTTTCAATTTTGCAACATCCTCATTAAGGGTGTCTGCATCCTTATACTCACCACATGTACAAATTTCATATCAATAAAATTCAGTTATTCCATCAAACATTTGCTTCTATATTTTGTATGCCAAATAATTGACTTATCTTACTCACATAATGCTTTAAAATTTTGGGGAATAATAAAAAGTTATACTAAAGAGAAACACTTTACATTACTGTTAAAACCCGATAAACTTGAAAGATGACCGGTGACTCAAAAATGGTTTTACTCGAATGCTTGCGACACTCAATTGGATGGGATGCCATGTTGGTTCCAGCATTTCAATGTTCCTTAACAGATAAAGATTCTTTGACAACATTGTTGGCATCACTTAGACTTCACGACAATTATTTTCCAATCTTCGATGATGAGTCGGAGTTCCCATCCTAATAAAGACTCACATCCCTGCAAATGACAAATAAGAAAACAAACATGCATCATAAAAAATAAGCATACACCATGCACTACATATAGCATCTTCCCTACACTGATGATAGAACTTCAACCACCTGTTCAGACAAATTTCGGGCACGTCGGTATTTAATCACCTTCCACCTTGAATACCTGAAAAGCTCCCGCAATTCTTGTATTCAGATTCAAGAAGATTAAATAAGGGAGATTGTTGTACCCCGAAATTTTTCCTCCCCTTTCTCACTTATTCATCCAATCACTTGATCATGAGATCACTTGCATACATGCATAATTCATCCACATGCATCATTCATCATGGATTCAGAAGAAACTTGGGCTTATAAAGATAGGGTTTATGTGGATATCAAAGCTCAAAGGCATGGTCTAACCATATCATCAGCATGAGGGATATGAAACCCTAATAATGATGGTGAAGGCTTGAATTCAACAAAGGTGTGACCAGACAATCTAGGGCCTTCAAAGCCTTAATTCCTCAAGGCATGATCTCATGGAGCTTCCCTGGGCCTTTATCTTGGTCTCCAAAGCCCTAATCAGGAGATGGTGAATCAGATGAACTTGGTGGATTGACTGTGCATTCATGACCCCTCAACCTTCACATATTGTCAACATGCTTGGCCTAAACTTTCTTTGAGCATTGGTCTTGGTCCAAAGTCATTGGTTATTCCTATGGTTGTGGATACATCTTTGGTCCTGGTCATCTGAACAACCAAAATTCTTGTGTTTCAAGCCACTTGCTAGTCATGCCTTTGGTTCATGGATGTTATATCAAACACTAACCTTATGGTCTCATTTCATGGCCTTGTTCATACACATTATCAGTTAAGTTATTTTCTTTTCAAAAGTCAAACATTCAAGTCATAAATGAACGAATTGTGAAACCAATTTCCAACCATTTTTCAAACCATTTCAATCCATTTCATGTCATTTTAAACCATTTCATATGATTCTACACAATAAAATACAAAATTTGACCAAAGTCAACCCAAACTCCCAAAACCCTAAATTTCACCATAATCATCCATTCAATGTCCATTTACAAGAAAAATACAAGGAAAAGTGAACTTTGACCAATTGTTGACTTTGGTCAACAATTGACTTTTTGGTCAACTTTGACCAAAGTCAACTTAGGTCTTTGGTCATCCCTAATCACTAAATGACTAGTATTGGAAAAAAGAGATAAAAGTTGTAATATTTTATTCGTCAGCCTTAGGCTGGTTTATATAGTGAAGATACAATTATTACAATTGATTTTCTCCTTAATGGAGAATAAAGAAAAATAAAGATAGTATTAAAGACAATAATAAAACCGGAAATAATATATTTTCCAACATCCCCCCTCAACTTCTCCTTTATGAAGTGTCAATCAATCTCGATATGCTTGGTTCTATCATGTTGAACTAGATTATGAGCTATGTTAATAGTAACTTTATTGTCAGAGTACAATTTCAATAGAAGCTCAATTTTCATCTTAAGTTCTTCTAGGACTCTAAGGATCCATAGTCCTTCACAAATACCTTGAGATATAGCTCTAAACTCGGCCTCTGTACTACTTCTTGCTATAACTCCTTGTTTCTTGCTCCTCCATGTCACAAGATTACCCCAAACATAGGTACAATATCCTGAGGTTGATCTTATATCTGTGACTGAACCTGCCCAATCGACATCGGTGAAGATAGACACATTTTTTTCACTAGTCTTCTTAAAAAATAATCCTTTTCCAGGATTTCTCTTCAAATAACTCAGTATCCTATAGATTGCCTCAAGATGTTCCTCAAAAGGAGAATGCATAAACTGACTCACTACACTAACTGAGAAAGAAATATCAGGTCGGGTGTGTGACAAATAAATCAGTTTCCCAACCAATCTCTGATATCTCCCAGTATCAACAGAAACATTACCTTCTCCCCAAAGTTTAGCATTAGGATCCATAGGGGTATCTGCAGGACGACATCCACTAATTCCTATTTCTTTCAACAATTCTATAATCAAGCTCTAGGAGACTGCTTTAAACCATACAAAGACTTATTTAGTTTGCACACATTTGATCCACTTACTTCTTCTTCTAGATCGCCATTAAGAAAGGCATTCTTAACATCTAACTGATGCAAAGGCCAATCCATGTTAGCAGCAAGAGACAAAAGAATCCTGACAGTGTTCATTTTTGCAATAGGAGCAAATGTCTCTGAGTAATCTATACCATAGGTTTGAGTAAAGCATTTAGCCACCAAGCGGGCCTTGTACCTTTCAATTGACCCATCTGAATTATACTTCACAGTAAACACCCATTTGCATCCAACTGTCTTCTTGCCATCTGGTAGTGACGTAACACTCCAAGTTTTGTTCTTTTCAAGAGCTTTCATCTCCTCAAGTACAGCTTCCTTCCACTTTGGAATTTTGTAGAGCAACCTGTACACTTTTTGGAATTTCTACACTAGACAATTTTGAAGTGAAGGCAGACATAGATGAAGACAAATTTGAATATGATATAAAATTGGAGATGGGATGTTTAGTGCAAGATCTGACAGGTTTTCTAATGGCAACAGGATCATCTATATCAGAATACAAAATACGACTCTCAAAAACAGAGATAGACTTACCTTTTCTTTTGTTAGGAAATTCATCATTCCCCAGTTCAGATTCCTGGCAGTGTTGAGATGTGGACTTGTCCTTTCCTTTATGGTGCTTTTTCACAAAAACCTTTCCTTTCCAAGTTCCGTTTCCTAATTCAAATTTGTTTTGTTGAAGTGACTCATTATTTTGTGGAATTTCAATTAGATCATCACTATCATTGTTTTTAGGATTTTCATTGTTTTCTACAAGATAAAATGTAGGCTCGGATTCACAAGGTCCGTTACTCATGACAGAAGTAGGATCAGATAAAGAATCATGGCCATTTTCTGTTGGTGCAGGTGTAAAAATCTTAGAATTTTGTGATATTGGCAAAGATAAGTTAATTAAAAAACTCATGTCCTAAATTTGAAACGAGTCTTCATTTATCTCCCCCCCTTGAAGATGAGTGTCATCAAAAAAAGATTTATTTTCAAAGAATGTAACATCCATAGTGACAAACATTTTCTTATTTTTTGGATCAAAACATTTATATCCTTTTTGGGTTGGGGAGTATCCAACAAAGACACATTTTATAGCACGTGGCTCAAGTTTTCCAACATTTTTATATTCATGAACAAAGGTTGTGCAACCAAAGATTTTTAAAGTCAAATCAGTTAAAACACGAGTACTAGGAAAACATTCTTTGAAGACATTAATAGGAGTTTAAAAATTGAGAATTTTGGAGGGCATTCTGTTAATTAAATACGCAGATGTTAAAACTGCTTCGCTCCATAAATAATTTGGTACTTTATTTGAAAAAAGTATAGCTCTAGAAACCTCTAGTAAATGTCTATTTTTCCTTTCGGCCACTCCATTTTGTTGAGGAGTATTAGGACATGAACTTTGATGTACAATCCCATTTTTTAGAAAAAAAAGTCACCCAGGATAGTGTTAAAATATTCTTTGCCATTATCACTTCTAAAGACTTGAATATTTGTTTGAAATTGGTTCTGACCATTAAAACAAAATTCTTTACAGCCTAACAAACATCTGATTTCCCCTTTAACAAGTACACCCAACATACTCTTGTATGGTCATATATAAATGTGATAAACCATTTTTTGAGAGAGAGTGTACTTGTACGGTTAGGGCCCCAAACATCACTGTGTATAATAGAAAAAGGTTTTGATGGTTTATAAGGCTGTATTGAAAACTGGGAACGATGATGCTTTGCAAATTCACATGCTTCACATTTAAACGAAGAAAAGTTCTTATTGTGAAATATCTTAGGAAACAAGTGTTTTAAGTAACGAAAACTAGGATGACATAATATTAAATGCCATACCATAATGTTGTCATCTTTATTATTCAAAACAGAAAAAGACACAAAGCAGGAACTTATTGTTTTTGAAGGTAGTTATGATGTAGATCCAATGTCAAGGTAGTAGAGTCCTCCACTCTCCTTAGCACTGCCAGTCATCTTCCCTGAGTTCAAATCCTGAAAGACACAATGAGATCGGAAAAAATTAGTTTGACAATTTATATCTTGGGCTAATTTACTGATGGATATTAAATTACAAGATAAATTTGGAACATGAAGGACATTTTTAAGAGTTAACATTGGAGACAACACAACTGACCCTTTACTTGTAATGGCTGAAAAAGAGCCATCTACGATTTTTGTTTTTGATTACCTGCACATGGACCATATGAAGAGAACATAGTAGATTCACTTGTCATGTGATCGGATGCTCCTAAATCTACTATCCAAGTATGAGTGGGACTGACACTAAGAAATGTAGAATTACCTTTTGTTGCTATAGAGCAAGAAGGGGTTGGAGACTCGAGGAGTTTGTACAGTCTATCTAGTTGCTCCGTAGTGAATGGAAACTGGGACGGAGGAGGTTGCTGCCCTTGATCAGAATCACTAGCCTGAAATGCACAACCACTTTTCTTCTTCCAGTTAGGAGGTTTGTCTTTGAGCTTCCAACAAGTTTCACGTGTATGCCATTCGCACTTGCAGTGATCACACCAAGGAACTTTGTCTAACATTCTTCCCTCGTCAAGGTTCCTAGTAGACAGAACTGAGCCTTCAAATTCAGATCGTGGTTGGTCACCATGGTTGGATCTAGTGTAGGCCTGTGATGAGGAAGACCACCTGTTGTTGTTATTCGCCATAGGAGGCTAAGCGGGTATGTGAATCGGGTCGAACAAAAATATGTTGAGGAAAATTTTATAGTAACCCCTAACCCAACAAAAATATGTTGAGGAAAGCTTTATGGTAATCCCTAACCCAACAACAATAGGTTGATGAAATCTTTATGGTAACCCCTAACCCAACAACAATAGGTTGAGGAAAGCTTTACGGTAACCCCTAACCCAGTGCTCTTGATACCATATTGGAAAAAAGAGATAAAAGTTATAATATTTTATTCGTCGACCTTAGGCTGGTTTATATAGTGAAGATACAATTATTAAAATTGATTTTCTCCTTAATGGAGAATAAATAAAAATAAAGATAGTATTAAAGACAATAATAAAACCAGAAATAATATATTTCTCAATAACTAGTCCTAGCTCTAATTTCATTCTCTATGTCCATGTTTGATTTTGATTTAACCATTTGAACTTGATTCTTCACTTTGATACCAACATGCTTTGAACTTGGTCATATCTTGAACACTTGGACTTTTCCTTACAACCATATCCAATTCCACCAGCCAATGACCCTGCATCATGTATACATGAATAAGTATTCATCATGTCCTAAATTCATGCAAATTATACTCAAGGCAATTAGAAAACACATATCAATTGCAGCCCATGTTTCCTTGGCAAACCATGAAATTCCATGGCATCCTAAGTAGGCCTTCCATACTAGACAATCTTGCAAGTTGTAACATGGACTTAAACCATTGATGAAGGACACAGTGGACTCACTGTAACCATCTCTTCACCTCACATAACAGAAGACATCATGGCAACATTTGGTTCTTTCAAACAGTCCTAATGGTGCACAACAAACCACCATGCACAAATGACTTCAGAATATGCCAGCCATGAACCATAGTGTGCAACCTGCAGCAAGTCCTACAATGACCAATCATTATCCTTGTGACAGAACCAAAACAATGTACCAAACCCTGAAAATGCATGCCCTGCTGCTGTAGCGATCCATTTCACATCCTGTCACTAGAATCCTGCAGCAACCATGAGCCTGCCACCAAACAGCAACAACAACCTTCAAAATCAATACATTACCATGGGTCTTGAGCAGAAATAGGGCAATGATGCACTATAACACTCCATCATCCAAAAACATGAGCTAATGGCTAAGTTGAGATACCTTGATCCAAGCCACACGGCCTTTGGTTCTGATTGAGTCAGATGGAAGTACCATTCTACACTGAATTGGCCTAGATATTACATCTTTATAACCTATCCAAGTGTGATTTCCTGCAGCAAATATTTGGAGTCCTGCAGAACTCCTAACAGCTCATGACCTACACACCACCACACCAAATCTCAACAGCCTTGCACCAAACCTGCAAAACCAATGCTAAACAGCATCCTGCAGCAACACTGCGGACCAAAACAATCCAAACTAATTAACCAAAACCATTTCATACAATACCTAACCTGATTTGGCATACCTAACTAGACATTACATGTACAAAGCATGGACAATGAGATCATGAGCAGACCTGCAAGAGGCATTACAAACCCTTGCAACTAGCATTACCATTTCCCTAAACAAATCACAGCATGGCATCATCAATTAATGGCTTTTAATCATAAACCTAACATTTCTAATTTCTCAGTTAACACTTGCAACCTAACCATGCTAACCATCCAACCATAACCAGTATACTTGGTACAACAACTTGACATGAAATTAACACAATAAAGATCCAAATACTTTTGCATCAAAATAAGGCTACACAAAGTATTATTGCTTTATCATAGCCTTTGACAGACGAATTCATAATTGATTGCTCAACTGCGTTCACCAAAAACCCTTGTTCAAGTCAAATGCACACATACCTCAATGGACAGTGATGCTGAATTGGAGCCTCATCATGTGCCAAGTTCTTGCTAGTTGTAGTATTCCACAACCATCTCCAAAACCTGCAGCAAAACCAGTTGAATACCATGGTTTAACCAAGCCATAACAATTCAAAGAAAATAAAAGCAAGCATATGTATGGGCTTGTAAAGCATAACAGTGAAATAACATTGCAAAGTTCCAATTCACTAACCAAGCCAACTAGGGAAAAAAACATGTTCAACAGGTCATCGCTTAAGCCAATGGACCAATCCCACTTAAGTGTAACCTGCATTATCCAGTCAACAAAAACAAATTGGTCATTCAATCATTCACCAACTAACATTAACAAATTTAACTAACTGAGTGAAACATCAACTAACTGAGTTAACCACTAACTCAGTGAGCCAAGGTTAACTAACTCCAAACCTGAGTCTAACAGAATCCTAACCTTATTCCAAGGCTAACCAAATCCCAAACCTCATCTATATTTAAACATAATCATCACCATCATTCAAGGACCTTGGACATTTTTTGCTCGAAACTCACTAACTCTACAATCTCTTCCCTCACCTTCACCAAAGCTCTACTTCTCTCTCAAAAAAGCTATTAAAGCTTCAATCTCGCTTGAGCTTAACAACTGCATTTTCATTTCATTGTTCACCATTCTCAAATTTATAAGACGAGGAAGAATAAGAAGAAAGAGGAAGAATGAGCATGTAAATCGAGATCAAGAACTCACCTGCTGAAGTTTTCGATCGTCTTCTCCGGTAAGTCCATTTCTCTTTTGTGATGTTTTCTTGCATTGCGCGTACCGGAGTGTAGCTTTGAGGTTAGGGAGAGAAATCCCTATGGTGTTAGAGATTAACTCATTCCAAACTCCATTTAATTCGAGATTAGAAACCTAGGGTTCTTCCCAAACTTCCTTCGATTTGGCCAATGCAATAATCAATTCCCAAAACCGGCCCCATTTTCATCATCAGCGTGGCCTTGCACATCTGATAGTGGTAGAAATTTAGGTTAAGCTACCACCATCACCGGCGACAGCCGCCGACGCGGTGGTCCAAGGTTGACGAACAGTGAGACTAAGGGAGAGAGATTAACGCGCGATGATAACCAATTCAAACCTGCTGACTTGGACAAGTCAACAGGGAGGGGTGATTGGACTTAGTTCATTAGGCCCATTGAATTACTTTTCTAACACCAACATTGCATATACACCCCCAATGACTAATGAAGAAAATGAGAAATGGGCTTAGTCAAGCCCATTGGCTTTTTACTTGATTCACCCTACCTTTTCCATATACACCACCCCCCGGGAACCTCGGAATTGAGTGGGCATGGACGCAGCCCATATGGTTTTTCTGTTTCACACCCCACGCTTATTTTTGGAATGCACTTCCTGTACCAAAAACTTGGTTTGGGCTCACCTACAGCCCATTAGGAAATTTCAGTTCTCACCCCATTTAACAATTACACCCCATTTTCCATTTTATTTGTTTCTTTTATTATCTTTTTTGTTTTATATTTCAATTAGGATAATTAGGTTGATAATTGAAAATTAGGAATAAATCTTGATTTTAGGATTTAATTAGCACATTAGGATCTAATTAGAATTTTCATTAGAATTAATTAGGATTTTTAAAAAGATATTTAGTTAGGGTTTTATTTAGATTTTTCTTGTTAGGAACAATTAGGCTTGATTAAATGTAGGGTCTTAACATTTCTCAATATTAGGTTAATTTTCCACATTATGATATAATCAATTTTAGGTCATGAATAAAACTTGACATATTTTTGCAAATTACCATTTTGCCCTTATGGGCTTATTTTGGCATTTTTTGTGTTAGAATTGCATGATCCCTTTAGGATTAGAATGTGACATAGAATTTAATTGTTTCCTTACAATTTTAGGACTTAACATAGAACTTTAATCAACATTTTGACCAATTTGCACATGCTCCCTTAGGACTTCTAACTTAGAATTTCCAATCAATTTCTAATGCATGATCCCTTAGGGTAGGTTCTAACAATTACTAACTTTGATTAGATCTAAACCTAGTTCCCTAAAAAAAACCATGATTAAATTGATCAAAAGAAATTTTGATTAATTAAATCCTTTGAACTTGTATAATCCCACAGTCTAAATTGAATGACCAAAAGACCCTTGGTCACTTAATAAGACTTTTCTTCCAAGATGTGGAGCACAAGGCCTAAAGTCAGATTCTTCAATCAAGGCATCCTCAGTCATATCAAGCAGCGGATCATTCAAGCACATCAAAGGTGGCAACTTTAATACTTATGAAATCAAAGTTAGAAGAGTGTGACATGAGCCTTAAGCAATAGAGAAGGAGTGGAACTGGAGTATTCCTACCCCCATTCTGAGTATCTTTGGGTATGGGACGTATGACCCAGCGCTCATCGTATTCGCCTCTATTCATAGACTTTAGCACAATTTTGATCCTACGATTGACAAGTATCTCTCACTACAAAAGCAATACAACAAAGTAAGGATTATCAACAACTTATCAATCATGAATCAAGTTGTATGATATGAGCCTTAACTAATGGAAGGAGTGGGACTGGAGTATTCATACCCCCATTCTGAGTATCTTTGGGTATGGGACGTATGACCCAGCGCTCATCATATTCACCTTCGTTCATAGACTTTAGTGCAATTCGATCAAACGATTGATAAGGTCTTCATCATCATTGCAAGAAACAACTATAAATACTCTTCTCTTTCCACTTGAAAGTTAGTGTGATTCTCATCCAATAACTATCAAGTCTCTCCATTTCATTCAATCATTTCAATCTCAATCATCCATTTCTTCTTGCCTCCAATCAATTTCTTTTCAGCCCTAGTGGGCTAAACTAGGAAAGCTCTGATTTCCTCATTGCACAATGAGGGTACGTAGGCAGGAGAACCCAATTTCTTCGCGAGCTACCGTATTTATCAATCAATCATTCTCCATTCATTCAATCAATACCATCTTTTTGAGATCAATCATACTTTTCCATGGACTCCTTTTCTATCCTTTTAGGACATCCCAATGATAGTTCATCTCTTCAATCTAGAGTTGTTTGAGCAAACAACCCCAAATATTTAATTCAGTCTTTCTATTTGGATTTACCTTATAGTGGCGGCCTGATAGTCCATGTATTGGTAAATGCCTACTTTTCTCTTTGATTAAGAGTCTATCCTTTTCTTGGATCCAAGATCCTATTCTTACTTGATCTCGAACTATTTGTTTCCCCAGAAAGTGATACACTACTCCTTGCACTCCAGTACTGCAATCATCCCTTGAAGATATGTTTGTCTTGTGAGTCCCCGTTACTTAGACAAACGTCTCTTTCTCTCTATTCTCGTAGTTCCGAACTAAAATTGCTCTAACTTTCGCATTGCATGATGAGAATACGTAGGCACAAGGATGTGAATCCTTGGTGAGCATACTTCTAATTATTCCTCCTTCGCCTTAGGGCATCATTCATATCTTTCACTATTCATTACCTACCTTCGATCATAAATCGTTCACCCAGTGACATACTGTCTTTTTGACCTCGAAATACACTTTCTTTGGAATTCCATACATACCCTTTTAGGATGCTTAACGAATAGTCTGCATTTCATACCTAGAGTTGTTTGGGCAAACAACCTCAAACACGTAATTCCTTCTTTTTTGGATAACACCCTATCACGGTAAGAGTTGTTTCCCTCTATGGTAGAAATCTCATTTCTCTTATGGATTTCAATACACTTTCACCTTTAGATTTCAAACAATACTTCTTCAGTCACTTGCCACCAGATACTCATTTCTGTGACTTCGGTCACTTCACTCCATTCATCTCCATGGAACATTAATCACGACATACCTTCATATACTACCTTTCTTCACTCCATATGATATACCTTATTCTTTGAGCCAAATACAATATACCTTTGTGCTCCATCTTGTATTCACTCGTGAACCAAGAGTTATTTGGCCCTTAACCCAAACACCTAATTCCTCTCTTTTTGATTGTTCCAGTATAGTGATACAAGTGTTGTACGCCCTCACTTGTTGGTTCTTACCTGTTTACTCTTGGGTTCACGTTTTCACCCTTGTTGGAGTTCAAATCATACAATTCTTTGGTTCAGACCATACTGTTATCACACTTCTTTTCATCTCCCACCTCTAGTTCCTTGAACTACGAAGTTCTGAATTCCTCATTGCACAATGAGGATACGTAGGCATGAGGGCCCTAATCCTCACTGAGTACTTTATCTATTTTCTTTCCTTCCTCATTCTTTTGCAAGTAATCCTTAGATAACACCTATTCGAGCGAGAACAATCAAAATGGTTCCCATGGAGTACCATGGATGTTTGGGGTGCTAATACATTCCCCTTGCATAACCGACTTCCTTACCCAGCATATCTCTTTCCCCCGGGTTTTATCAATGTTTTCCCTTCCCCTTGGGGATAAATAAAGTTCGATGGTGACTCTGTTGTATGTTCGAGCGTGCGATACATTCGGGTATATTTCCGCTAGCTTCACCATGAAATCTTCAGAATGGTACCAAGATTTTGGAAGTTTGATCTCAATACAAGTGAGAAAAGCATGGTCCAGTGTGCCAACTTGAAATGCTTTATGGACAAACTATGAAAGCACTTTTGGACATTATTTGTTCCCTAAGCCATGAAGGATATTCAGAATATTGGAGTCAACTTGTACAACCAAAAGTGATTGCTTAGGATGACAACTTAGGAGTTATCTTAAAAGCAAAAACACTTTTGTACTTTTCACCATTTTTTAAATTTGATCCAAAGCCCATCAAACAATACCAATAACCACTGCACCAAATCTCAATTCATTCACTATAAAAGAAGGCCCCGTTGCAATGCTCCAAGAGGCAGAAAATATCCATCATCAAACAAGAAAGAACATTGAATCATTCTTGCACTCTTCCTATATTTTCACTCCATTTTGAACTCCAAACATATTCAACCACAATACATACATTCTTTCATCATAAACACACTTCACTAACCTCAAGTGAATTTATGAAATACATAGAAACTCACTTTTCCGTCAAGAACCAGAAATCAAAATTTCCAAAACTCCATTGTTGTTCAAAAGGAAAAACTTCGAAACTCACAATTCCTCCACTTTTCCACCACAAATACTTTCCATGAACTTCATATAAGTTACTGTATGTATTAGATACGAGTTGTAGCACCTTAAACTCCATAAGCACATCTCACTTTTCTCATTTGCAAGCGGATTCAGGTAGAACAATTCAGAGGGTCTCTACATAAGCTAAGCACATCAGCACATTCCTGGGGACTCAAGGAAACTAGAGGGATCATTATTTCTCATCTAGAAGTACTTTTGAAGGTGCAACTGGCACACTCTGTAAGGTAAAAAAGGCTCATTTTGAACTCCCTCATAAAAGCATCATTTTTACTTATTCTTGTTACCATTATGTTTGTTTTACATGGAGAATGAAACCTATAAGCTATTGTCAATTGATTGTTGATGTATGTCATTTAATTTTTGTTTGAAATTTTGGGTCCATCTGGTTTTGTCAAAAATCTATGAGTTTAAGATAAAATAAATAAAAAATATTTTCATATTCACATTCCTCGTGAAATTTTGATCAATTTGTTATATTCACATGATGCGTTTGGTTCAAAAATGAAAAAAGTTGCATTTTTTTTGTAAAAAACTAAAACTTACGGTAAAAGCACGAGGAAAAAGATGATGTTCAGCGCCATTTTTTTTATTTTTAAATTTTGTTAGCTTGGCGCATGTGGTTGAGTGTTTGTTTGGTTACCTTGGGGTCCCGGGTTCAACACCCTTGGACCCGCTTTTTCATTATTTTTGCTATTTCTTCCTTATTTCCTTATTTTTTTATGTGTTTTTATTTATTTCTTTTATTTATTTAATCTTGCTTAATTATTATTATTATTATTTTTATTTTATGTTTAAAAAATAAAAAATATATTTATTATCTTGTTTAATTATTTATTTTTCTCATTTATAATTTAAACCGGAAAAAAAAGAAACATTTTTATTTTATTATTGTAAATTATTCTCATATAAAAAATATCTAAAAATATTTGTACTCTTTTATTTTTAAACATCTTTGATTAATTAATTGATGCACTTTGTTTGATTGTATTATTAATTATAATGTCCATGTTGTATTCATGTTTATTTCTAATGTTTGTACACTTTGCTGGCCTAATCTTGGAATGCTTGATGCTTAAATGATTAATGATGAATCCATGTCTCTTGTTTCCTTTTGATGTTCATGTGTTGATGTTATCTTGTTATAAGCATGTCTTGGTTCGTGACTGATCTTGTTTGTGCTTGAGCCATGTCATATGCCTTGATGTTGCTCCTTGTTTGGTCATGTCATATTGATGTTGTATACCTATACTTGACCTAATTGTTGGATTTCATGTATTGCTTATGTACCCTATAGCGGGAAATTCATGACCATCAAGCTATTGACAAGCTAGAGATCAAATAACAAGAGTCACCACCGCGCTTTTATTGTTTCCAAGGGAAAAGGGAAAAAGTACGAACAAAACCCAAAAGTAAGAAGTTTTCAAATCAAAACTAATAAAAAGTCAGAGATCACATGTAAGGGGGTTGGTTACACAGAGGGAAGGTGTTAGCACCCAAAGTGTCCTAGGTACTCCTAGGGAGCCCTTTTTGTGTGCATATGTACTTGGTATAAAGTGATGTTTACAAACAAATAGAATGGGGGATGAGAAAAGAATTTATTAATTATATTTTTGTGTTTGACAAGACCTTCGGTCTTGTGCCTACGTACCAACATAAAAATGAGGGATCAAAACCTCATAGTTCGTGATACAAATTCCAAAGTGGATGCATTATTTTTTAATCAAAAATTAAGTTTGAAAGGCACAAAGGCCTAAAAATGGTTTGAATGAGTTAGTTCTTTTTGACTTTTTGAAAGTTTAAGTCAAGTATAGTTAAGTCTATTTACAAGTTTGATTTAAGAAAAAAAGTTTGAAAATGCAATGGCATAAGGCCAAAGTTTCTATCTTTTTGCAAAAGTGGTCAAAGTTTAGAACAAAAGTAGTTCACACAAAGAAGATTTTGAAAAATGGAGGGAGAGATTTTGAAATTAAAGAAATGGGGAGAAGATGAAGAGACTATCCTATGTACAAAATTAAAAGTTTAGAGTTGAAAAGATTTGACCAAATGGATAGCAATCCAATAGACAAGAATGTAAATAGAAACCCAGAATTCCCTTGGACTTTTAGAATCAATCAACACACAAATTCACAATTATATTATCTTGAAGAGCAAGGCATCAAATAAAGATGGCCACATCCAAGCTTATCTATTCCATGATCTTCTCCAAAATAGCCCATGCAACAAATGAATTCCACAAGTCACAGGTTTATAATAACAACTTCACAATGATCATGTTGCAGATGAACTTAGAGATGTCTTCAAAGATGTATCAGATGAAGTTCAAATTGCAAGCACTTGATTTCTCAACAAATTGGCATTGGCCAAGTCCTTTAGCTTAGGAAGGTTGCCTAGATTCTAAGTCCATTAGTCCAAGATCAAGCCAACAGTCCACTCAAAAGTTTTTTAGGATTTTTTGTTATTATTAAGTACATTAATGGTCAAAGACCACACAAACAAGCAAAGCATACACAAGCAAAATATATCACACAATATGGTCCAAGTGGACAAAGTGAAAATTGCATTAACATAAACAATTAGAATGATATGAACAATGTCAAATGAAATAGAATGCTATAAGTAAATTGCATTAAAGTAAAGGCTTGAAATTAAAAGTTAGTAGTTAATAGGTTAGAAGTTAGTATTGTTTTGCTTTTGCTTTTCATTTCAAGACATTCTTTGGAGAACACTCAACCCACTTATCACAAGCATGAATCCTTGAACCAAAACATCTTCCAAAGGAAGTAAAGAGGGCTAAGTTTCCACACAATACCATGAAAGAGGGGAGACTTACAATCTCACTAACTAGAATGCTTATGCCTTTTATGTCACAAATTTAGCGCTATGTTAAGCAATCGTAATTGGACTTATGTAGAAGTCAAAACTATTTGAGGTCGGGCAATAGAATTTTGGTGTTAATGCATGTTAGAGACATGGTATAATAGACTATGCTCATGAAACATACCACACACAAAAGAATATGCAAAAGGCACTATGCCAAAAATGTTTTTTAACAGCGCATCTTAGACAGCGCTTTTAAAAGAAAGCGCTGTCTAAGGTTAAAATAAAAATAAAACACGGAAAATGTTCTAAAAAAATAATGAAAGCGCTGTCTAAGGGGGGGTCTTAGACAGCGCTTTTAGAAAGCGCTGTCTAAGACCCCCCCTTAGACAGCGCTTTTAGAAAGCGCTTTTAAATATAGACCTTAGTCAGCGCTTTTGAGAAAGCGCTGTTTAAAGTCTTTCAATTAAAAAAAAAATTAAAACCAAAAGCGCTGTCTAAGGTGGGGGTTTAGAAAGCGCTTTTGGAAAGCGCTGTCTAAGGCTTATCTTAGAAAGCGCTTTCCACAAAAGCGCTGTCTAAGATCTAATTAAAATTAAATTTCAGACTTCTATTTTCGTTCTCAGTTCTTTTTGTTTTCCCTCCTACGATTAAACCCCTCCAGCGATCCCTAACAGCGAACGAGAACATGACGGTCACTCATGTAAGCTTTGTCCTTACCGATTGTATATCCTATGTAAGCTTTTTCACACTGGTCACTCGAGAACGAAGGTTAACAAAGAACATGACGGTCACTCATGAACGGGGGTTATCGAAGCTCGCACCGGTAACTTACTCTTGGCTCCTCTGTTGTACCCTTTTCTCATCTCTCTTGACTGCTTTCTTGCTAGGGTTTAATTTTTTATTGTATTTTTTTCACCGCTCGCAACATCATCACCGCCAAGGTAATACCAACTGTCGCTAATTCCCTTTTCCCTTTCTATTCGCTTTTCATTTTTGTAATTCATGCTCATATTCGAATCATCCCTTTCTATTAGCATTCAGATCGTAATTCCCATGACCTAAATAGTCGCGGTTTTCGCTTCTCACTATAGTCGCGAATTATGTATTGTTAATTCAATTTTTTGTTATTTATTTTGAAAATCGCAGGATGCATTATCTCTCACTGAATTTGAATTGATGGAGTTGTTGGATGTTGGGATGGCAGAAGTAGCATCTGCAATGGCGCATATTAGCGAAGTTGTGTGTCCACCTTGCCAAACTGTATGTAATAGGCACACATGTTCTTCTTTTTTTCATCTAGGGTTTTTTCTTTTCTTTTCAATTTTGTTAATAGGAATTATTGAATGTTGTGATATAATTGATAGGCGTTACTTCTGATGGAGCAGCGAGTACGAAACGAAAGCTTGGCTGGTCATCTTCCCACTCGTTTGAAAGGGTTGGATGAAGCTTTATGCGGCGGTATACCGTTTGGTGTTTTGACAGAATTGGTTGGTCCACCAGGAATTGGCAAAACACAGGTGAATATTGGTTTTATGTTTTATGACATTTAACACTTAATTTTTTTTATCAGATATAGATTTCAGTAATGTTTGAGAATGTTTTCATTAACCATTTATTAGGATGGGTGGATTTTATATTGCAGTTTTGCTTGAAGCTCTCATTGTTGGCTTCGTTACCGGCAAATTTTGGAGGCTTAGATGGCCGAGTGATATATATTGACGTTGAATCTAAATTTAGTTCAAAAAGGTAGTTGAAGCGTGCAGGCATTGTATTGTTGCCTTGAAGTGCTTTCTATAATAATGATACTATTTACTGTCAAATTATTTGATTGTTTTAAAAAAAATGTAGAATCTTTCGCAAGTGAATGTGCTTTTTCTTTGCCTAGATTGATAGAGATTGGAACAAAGAGTTTTCCTGAAATATTTCACAAGAAGGGAATGGCACAGGAGGTGTGTAGATTGACTCTTCTTTTCTTTTCTCATGTCCTTTTTGTATAGATTTTCTGTAATCTGAATTTGATTATATCTCGGAGGTAGGAACACAACGTGATTGTTTTTACTTAACATGTCACAGATGGCCGGTAGAATCCTGATCTTACGTCCTACATCACTTTCTGAATTTGCTGAGAGGTGAGAATCTTCATATGACATGATGTTGTGTGTTGAGATAGTTTCTTTCATGTATCCTAAATCTCATTCAAAGGTTGTACTGTCATATTTTTCCTTTATAAAATGGAAAAGTTGAGGTTCCTCACCAACTATAAATAAAACCGAATTAGTCTTCACGAAGTTTGGGCAATCCTTAGGCGTTGAACTTGCTTTTGGGATTGCGTTATGCCTAGTATAAATTTTAAAATGGTATTAGAGCGTATCTTGGATATGCTATTGGACCACTTATATTTTGTCTACACTCTTGATCTCTACTCCTAGGTGTGAAATGACATATTGAGATCCACTCATGCTCTAGCTACCCGGCCTTGGGTGTGACCCGTATGTTGATATCCCACCGTCGACTAAAGATATGCCAAATTAGTCCTTATAGCTTATAAGTCTCAGGCAATTCTTACTGCATAGGATTAGTCAATATCTTTATTTTGTTCCAATATTTGTTTTGTTCTCCTCCTCAGTTGAAACAGGTTAATGATACATCACACCTATCAGTGGCCAGGAATTCTGCGAGCAAAGTTGATCACTAGTTTAGAAGTGAACTTGACCAAAGTTTTAAATTATGTGGCTGATGTAGCCTCAATTGTCGCTGCAGAGACCTACAAAATCTTGACGTCATGATCTAAATTGCGGCCACATTTTTTTGAAAACCTTAGATTGGATACGCCAATTGTGCTTCTTTTAGTGTTGAAGTCTGTTTTTGATTCATGACACTCTAAACTGATCTACTAAGTTTTAAACTGTGCGGCTGATGTAACCTCAATTGTCACTGCAGAGACCTACAAAATCTTGACGCCGTGGTCTAAATTGCGGCCACATTTTTAAAAAAACCTTAGATTGGATATGCCAATTGTGTTTCTTTTAGTGTTGAAGTCTGTTTCTGATTCACAACACTCTAAACTGATCTGCTAATTTTTGGTGTCATACTTATTACTTCCTGCATGTAGCATGTTGCCGATTATGGAGATAGAAATAGAATCTATCACAACTCCTATTTTATTCTTCCTTTTTATTCTAAGTTTATGTACTATAACTGTATGACATGATCTTTTAACATTACCAGTTTGCACCGGATCAAAGTATCACTCCTCCAGCAACAAGTGAAATTGCTCATCATTGATAGCATGGCTGCTCTTGTTTTAGGGTGAGCTATATTTTTTTGGCAATGTTTGTGTAGTATGTAGTTAAAGATGCTCTCTTCAAATCAGTTATAAATTTATAATTATTCTTTGAAAAGGAGCAACGTCCAATTAGGATGGTAAATGTGATGAGAAATAGAAGGAGAGCAGAGGATCTCAACTTATGAATTAAATAAAACAGTTAGAGTAACAAAACAACTAGCCAACAATGCTGGCTGCAGGTTCCCAACTATTCTCCTAATTCGGTGAATGAAACCACTTGATCAAGACCTTCAATTCACCTGCAGAATTTTCTTTAAGTCAACCAACTTACAAGTTGCACCTTCAACTTTTGTTTTATTTTATAGCATTTTTTTCAGAGGTTTGGCCTGCTAATTTGGGCTTAAAGCTTTCTTCAACAAGGAGAGTTGAAAAGCTGGGTGGTAGCTAATGGCTTCATTTTGTAATGTAAAGCTGCAGCTTCAGAAATAATCAATTACCTTCTGCTATATGGAGCATTACCTTCTGCTAAGGTTCCTATTCTGTTGTGAATGATGCACATATTTTTTAGAAAGCGCTTTTTAGAAAAGCTTACATAGGATAAATTTTAATCTAAGGGGGGGCTTAGACAGCGCTTTTTGAAAAGCGCTGTCTAAGGTATACCTAAAAAAATTAAAATAGGAGGGTCTTAGAAAGCGCTTTTGGCCAAAGCGCTGTCTAAGGGGGTGGGGCTTAGACAGCGCTTTTCAAAAGCGCTGTCTAAGGTATACCTAAAAAATTTAAAATAAGAGGGTCTTATAAAGCGCTTTTGGCCAAAGCGCTGTCTAAGGGGGGGGGGCTTAGACAGCACTTTTAAGATTTAAAAAAGCGCTGTCTAAACCTTTAGCATCGGAGGTTTAGACAGCGCTTTAAAGCGCTGTCTAAGGCTAAAAAAAGCGCTGTCTAAGGTCTTGTTTGTTGTAGTGAGGTGTGACCTAATCTCATCCAAACTCATGTCAATTTTTCAATCAACTAGCATTAGGACTTTGAGATGTCATAGGCCAAATGGAATTAATGAATGAAGAAAGGGAGTAAGATGAAATGGGAGGGGAATGGACCAAAACACAAATTGGTAAAAGGAGGACTTTTACCAAATTAATATCATCCATTCATTTTGGGAGATGGAATGTACATTCCATCAATCCCCTAAATCCAATGATATTAATTTGACAAAGTCAAATCAACCTTGACCAAGGCCCAACAACAAGATTTAAACATAAACAAGTCATCACAATTGGTCAACAAATTTATTTGGCATTTATTCAAATTAAAATATGGTTTGTCCAATTCCTAAAATCTCATCAAAACATCAAAGAAATGGCCATGAGATTTATCATAGGTCAAACAATGTCAAAGGACCTTAGAGAAAAAAATTCATAATTTTTGGACATTTAAAAATATTTTTAAACAATTAAAAACAAATGCAAAATCAATTAATTCATGAAAAATATTAATAATGATCCAAAAAAATAATTTTAATTCAGAATATGAAAGAGAAAAATATTTGAATTTTTTTAGTGAAAGTCCCATATTTTTTGGATCAATATTGAATTTAATATGAATTATTGAAAATAATGCAATTAAAATGAAAATTAAAATATCAGAAAAAACGTGGACCACTTGATCTCCCTCATTAATTGAGGTGGCAGATCAAGTGGCCAGAAACACGCGTTTCACCGTGCACATGAGTCAGCGTGCAATAGGCATGGTATTCAAAAGGAACGAACCAGATTAAAACAAATGAGATGGATCATATGGTTGTGAGAGATGCCAACACATCGCCGGAGTTGTAGCTCCGGTCTTCTTCTCCAGTGGACCTCACCGGACTGGTCCACCATCAACCATCACCAAAATTAAAAACAAGAACATGATTTTGAAGTAAAAATGGCACTGAGCTCGAATCTGGCCTCAATTCACTCTAACTCCAAGTATATTGAGAGATACATGGAGTTGAAATTTGAGGTACATGAACTGAGTTGCTTCGATTTGGCCTCAAAGCAACTCAATCTTCTTGCCTACATTGGTAGGACTTCAGACAACCAAAGAATCAATAGAATTGAGCAAGAATTTGAGAGAATCGAAGAGATCAAAATTTCTGGAAAATACCTTCAATGGAGGTCTGGATTCAACTGATCTTGATCTTGCTCATGCTTGTACTCACTCCAAATGCTTGCAGAAGAAGGATTGAATGCTTACAAGGTTGTGGATTCTTGGAGATTTGAATTTCAAAACAGTGGAAATTCAACCTCAAATTCAAATGAATTTCTCAGGTTTACCCTTTGCAAAGTGAGGGCTAGAGATGGAGGGTCAAAGCTGGAGCAAATGTGTGTTGATTGCTGAGCATATGAGGCTTTATTTATAGCTGAAACCATTGATATTTTCACACTTGAAATCACTTTCCAAATTTGGTCATTGATGATGCATGGGTGCATAGGTGTGCATAGGCCCATAAAATCATTACCATAAGTCCACAAATGAATGTTAGATAGTCTAAATTCAGCTTGGATTGTAAGGCAAGTGTGCATTTGGATTTGAAGTTTGATCTTTGCCAAGTGATGACACCATGTTCATGCCATACGCAGCTTATGCATTCCTTGTCCAAAATGATTACATTTGAGCTCTTTGGAAAGGTGAGATCAAGAGGAACAACTTTCATGTTCAACACTTTTTCATTTGGAGCATGGAACTTGAAGAAATTTGAGGTGGAAGTTTGGAAATTTTTGACATATCGAAACTTTTCTAAGTGTCAAGCCATATGTCTCAATGTTCCACCTTGCTTAATTTTTTATATGAACTTCAAATTAGAAAAGTGTATTCATCAAAGTTATAGATCTTTCAAAGACTTTCAAAATGGTCACTAATTTCATGTCATTTGGATTTAAAATGATAGAGTTATGCATTTTTGAAGTTTGGAAAAGTCACTTGGTCAATGGTATAGGTCAAAAGCGACCTATAATGTAACCTCATATCACATGATCAAAAAAGTTGAATTAGCTCCCACTCCAAACATGAAAGTTAAAGTAGACACACTGAATTTGATTGTGCAACTTGGAAATCTTTCATCTCATAAAAATTGAGAAAGTTATTGCCATGGGAAGTTGACTTTCAAATTAGGGTTTAGACAGAATGACCTATAATGTTTCAACATAGGAAATGTTTTTCCAAGCAAAACTAGCTCTAGGTATCAACATGAAAGTTGTTTGGAATGTCATTTAGAGTAACTTTCATCTCGGAATCATTTTGATATGGTGAAAATTGTAGGAGATAGGGTCTAGGGAGACCCAATTTTGATCAAATGAATTCATCTGGCAAACCACCTTCAACCAACTCGCTAAATTCCAATCCTCTTGACTTTCTTGGATCATGGTAGATCATATATGCATAAGATGATGAATTTTGAAGTGTCCCTTAATAAACTTGATCAATTTGTGAGATAGCTTGTTGGAGAAGTTACTCAAGATACCCAGTCAAACTAGGATTTCCAAGGCAAATCACCCTCAAACTCTTGAAGAAAACTTGATCAATATAATATATAGGGAACATTGGGACTCATATATGATGTTCATAACCATTCTTGAATCAATTATTGGTTGTGCTCTTTGTTCATGAGGGTCTCAAACCCTAGATGTGAACTTGATGAATCAATGGAATCATGCCCTTCCTACAAATGAGTTAGACAAATGAAAAGACATATTTTTGGTATTTTGGTTAGTGAAATGATAAAAATACCAGTATGATACAACCACAAAGTGCTTGGTGATCTCTCCCAAGACAAACCCAATGAAAGAGGGGTAAGGAGGATGCCAAGATATTATCCCAATGCTAATGCTTATGATGGAGTTACATGAGGGATCTTAGGGTCAAAATTGGGGTCTTACATACCCATATTCATCTTATTATATTATTGTGTAATCCAAGAGAAATGGACTTCTTGCTGACTTTTTTGTCATCCATGTGTATATGTGTGTATATAATTGTTGCCTTACCTTACTCCCCTTTATCTTAGACCTAGTTTAAAACCTTAGGATTCTTATTTGACAACCATTTTCATTAAAAACCTTTGACACGTGTTAATTGACTTTTTCAAACTTCTTTTCTTAAATCAAATACTTCAATACACTTTAAAATATCTCAACTTTTTCATAAGACTAAAAGATACAAACCTTCGTTCAAATCTTTGTTACTTTAGCTTTTCCCAATTAAAACTCTTTTCAAAGAGTTTAGATATGATTCATTTCTACGGAAGATATATCTCTTTTATCCCCACAACACAATTAAAATGATACTTTTCCATTTAAGGGAGGTATGTGGCATACTCGTTGATTGTATATCCAAGTTGGAGCCTTTCTCTTACAATGAGGCAAAGATTTATATTCACCATGTTTGTGGTGGTATAGTTAAACATTAATTTTTAATATGACAACTTGTCTCTTCTCCTAAAATCAACCAACAAACATGTTTTCAAACTTTTTTACCCGAACTACGGAATTTTGATCCTTCATTGGTACGTAGGCACAAGACTTTATGTCTTTTCAAATAAAAAATCAATGAAACACACTTCTCTTCTCATCTCCCCAATCTTTAAGCAAACAACAATAACCAAACATAAATATCTCAACAGGTTCCTATAGGATACTATAGATGATCAGGGTGTTAATACCTTCCCTTTTCATAACAAACCCCCAAGCCTTCAATCTCTTTACTTCACTATTTTTCATTGAATATTTATGGGTTATTTGATCTTTCCCACTCCCTTGGATAAATTAAAGTTCGGTGGTGACATTTTATTTTGCGATTCAAGTTAACCTAATAGCTTGGTCTCTAATTCTCAATGCAACAAGAGGCTTCGATGAACCTTCTCCTTTTCTAGTTGTTCTTTAGCCAAGAGATCCTTGCACTCCTTAAGAGTGGTCCTTAACTCTAGGATCTGGGCTTCATAGTCCTCCCTAGCATCCTTCTTCATTTCATTAGACCTCTCAACGATCTTCTCAAGGTCCTTGATGGTTCGGTAGACATGATCCAACTTGTCATTGCAAGCGTCTAGCTCAGAATTGGCTCCTCTTAGAGCACCACCAACCCAAATTCTTTGGCCTTCTACCTCCCTTAGTCTCTTCTTACTGATTATGAACTCCTCACAGACTTGCTTACCCTTGTCTTCCAAGGCGTAGTTACGTTCCTTGGTGCGACCGAGTTGGACTCGTAATTGAGTGTTCTCCAACTCAAGCTCTCATATATTATCAATAAGCTTTTCCATGTCTTCTTGTAATATGGGCTTGGGTTCGGGTTCCAATGATGAAGGGTCATAAAGGAAAGGCATCTTGACAATCCTAGCTCTTTCTTTTACCCATACAAAGTAGGGCTCCTTGGCTAGGATGTTCTTTTTGCCTCACTCTTGGTCGATTTGGATCATGCTTGTCCAAGCTTTCTTCACTCTCTTCACGAATGAATTGAATGGATCCATGGTGTTAACGATGAAAGGTACAAGGTCTCGATCCTCGGGAGGACTCAACATGGCGTATCTCAATTGTCTCTTGAGTAGCACAGGGTTGTAGTTGATGCAACCATGTGTTCCTATTAAGGGGATATTTGGGAACCCTCCATATCTTGAAAAAACTCTTTGTTCCTCAACAAGAGTTTTTGGTCTTCTGCCCCGTATTCGGTAGTCGTAAATCCTATTTTTCTTGCTCTCCAGCAGTTGGTGGTTTGTTGTAAACCCTATTTTGTTTCCCCGTGCGGAATTGTGATTCTTTCATTCCCCACGCAGAGAGTTGTTGGCCCTCTACCCATGCATTCGGTAGTTATAAACCCTACTTTTATCCCCTAGCAGAGGTGACCTTTGTGGTTAGTTCTGATTTGGTGGTGGATTTTTTGTGGTCTTCTACCCAGTATTCGGTAGTTGTAAATCCTATGTTGTTGCTGTCTCCCTAGCGGAGTCTGTGCTTGTTTGTGGATAATTGCCGTTTGCTAGCAGTTGTATCCCCAGCAGATCTTTTCCTTGTGGATAATTGACGGATGCTAGCAATTTTATCCTCAACGGGTCCTTTCACCGTTTTCCAGTGATTTGTTCCCTGGATCGTTGATGTTTATCAATGCATCCCTAGTGAGTCTCTCTTTCATTTACCCTTTTGCTTGGTAATGATTGTTGCTCCCTTTGATCGGTCATCTTTATATACCTAGTTTTGGTATCCCGATGCCTTTCTTTTCGGTTGATTTATCCTTTATTAACCCAGTAACCGGTTGTGGATAATCTTCCATGCGAGTATGTTATCCACATTCTGACGGTAATGGATAATATATCTCATGCACTCTTCGGTCGAAGCCTGTTGTGTTTCTCCAGTCGAGTAAGATTCGCATTCCTTTATGGACTCGAATATTTGTTGTTCTCCTGGAGGATTGTCGGATGCTTGCAATTTATCCCCTGTGAGTTATCTTTCGTTTACCCTGTTGTTGTTGGTAACGATTGTTTCTCTCTTTGGTTGGTCACCTATTATATACCCAGTAACCGGTATCTCTGGTGTCTCTTCCTTTTCACGCTTTGGTCGGTCACCTATTATATACCCAGTAACTGGTATCTCTGGTGTTCCTTCCTTTCTGCTCCCTATTATGACCTTGGTCCCCTGTGGAGTCAGATTTTCCTGAGTTGATGTACCTTTTTCAGGTCTTCCTCAGATGTTTGGTTGATTGATATCTCTCACCCTTATACCGGTCTTAGATATTCTTTCTTCCTGAGCTTATTGTTCTTTCACCCAGTAACCGGTGTTTATATCACATGTCTCTTTGAGTTTGGTACCCAGTAGCCGGTAACACCTCATCTTGCAGATTTTCTCCAGGAGAGTCTCTTTGTTAGACATTTCCCAGTGGAGTTTTCGTTGTGATTTTACCCTTGTGTTGTATTGGCGTTCTCCCCAATATATGCAGTTTTCCCCGGCAGGGAGGTTCTGTGTGGATCTTTCCCCAGTCCGAATCCGGATTTTCATCCGAGGTATCCTTCGTGGATAGTTTGAGTCAGCTTGAGTCTTTCCAATGGATGTGTCTTCCTTTGGAATTCTTCTTTTCCCCAGTTTGAGTCCTTTACTCCCCAGTGAGGTCTCTAGTCCAGTCGTGTCCTGTTCACGCCGTGTCAGTTTTCCCTAATCCAGAGTCGTGTCCTGCTCACGCATTTCTTTTTCTTATCCCCATGAGAGTCCTGTTAGAGTCTCTATTCCTGGTGAGTGTATTACTCTGATGGATCGTCTTTTCTTTGTGGACCCATATTCCCCACAGAGTTTTGTTTGTTTTGCACTCATACATTTGCATCATGAGGTCTCTTAGGGACCAAAATTTGTCTCATTACTGTTATTTAAGCCCATTCTACCGCGTCGAGATGAAGACTTTAACCTTCACTTCTCCGGCTAGAATGACCTTAAATAGGGGCATCTGTAAGACCCCAATTTTGTCCCTAAGATCCCTCATGGCATCATATCATATCATTGCATTGCCTCAAGGATCATTGGACACCTTGCTTCCTTCCCTGTGGGTGGGTCATCTGTTTGAGAATGATTCTTGATCACCAAGCATTCATTGCATTTGTACATCATTGCTTTTCTTTTTATCACTAACCAAAAGTACAAAAATATGTCATCTAACCTTTGTCTTGCAGATGAAGCAATCAACAGTCAAGGCAATCAAAGGCATTCATTGAGCAATAGATGGTGGTCATTCTTGATATTTGGACCCCACAATCATTCACATGAGTTCATATGAGCTATGATGTCATTTTGAAGCAAAATCCCAAGTGGTAGAGGCTTGAATTTCATCAGAACATTTCCCAATCATCTGAAGGCCTAGAAAGTCAACTGCAAAGTCAACTGTGGATTTGGAGGTGGGAAGTGATTAGAAATACTTCATTCATGTTCAAACAAGTCTCATTGGACATTTCAAACATTCACATTGAAGAATTTGAAGTCCAGTCAAAACTTTCCAAAAATAGCAAGTGACCTATAATTTGAACTTTCCAAAAATGGAAAGATTTTAGACCAACTTCAACTCAAGATTACATCATTAAGAAAGCTTCAAATGAAATTTTGTTGAACATGAAAGTTGTATATATTTCTCTCCCATTTCCAAAATGTCTAAGATCATCAATTTCTCATGTGTGGTTAAGGAGATATGATCAAAACATGGCAAAGTATGCATGGAACTTCAAATGGACATAACTTTTCAACCAAAGCTCCAAAATGAGTGGTTCTTTTTGCTAAATTCTCCTCATGACCTCTAATTTCCAAATCATGCATCACATTACATGAATTGTCATCACATGATCACTTGTTAATCCATTGGCTTTTTGGAGGGAAATCACAAAATTCAAAATTTGTGCATTGTTTGAACATTTTGCCATTGCCATTGGTTCCAAAATTGGATTTTAAGTGAAAATGAAGGGAATTCGTGTACTGTTCACACATGCATTCCATGCATGGGGGTGAAAGTCCAATTTGCACATACACCTTAAAACTTAGTTAATCTCATTAGCATTTGGCTTAAGCATGATTTGAGCATGATTAGTAAGACATATATAAGAATAATCATAACTGTTTTCAGCAGAGAACAATTCATTTTTCAGATCTAGATCCAAAATTCTCCAAATTTTCTCTCAAATTTTTCTTGCAAATCTTCAAACAAAAACACATTCCATTGCTTGATTCATGATCCTGAAGTGTTCTTGAGAAGAATTGGACGTGGAACCCAGAGAAACAGTGCCATATTGAAGCATACTCGAAGATGGAAGCATTCATGGTGATTTCAAATTCTGTTGAATTCAAGTGTGTTTGAACTGCATTCTCTCCATCAATCAACTCCATAAGCATTGGAAAGTAGAATTGAAGCATTACAAACTGCAGATCGTGTGGATTCCAACTTCTGCTCTTCAAGAGGTTACAAATCGAATCTCTTATTTTTGAATTTCCTTGCCATGATGTTGTAGATCTAAGTTTGTTGATCATTCTGAGCTTTGAATCGTGCAAATTGGTGATGTTTTGAGCTAGATATGAGTGATTGAAGTTTTGATGATTGAATCTTATTTTCTTCTATTCATGCGTGTTTGGATGTTTTTGCATGAAATAATTGTGGATCTTTGATGTATGTTGAATGCACTACATGATGTTGTGCTTGATTTTAATTTCTGGACATGTTTTGAGTTATCTGGAAAATCCAGATGAAGATCATGATGATCTTCATCTTCAACCTATGAACATCACTGTTTCCAGAATTTGCTGCGGATTTGGTTTGGTTTTGCTACGGATTTTCAAATTAGCTACAAATTTGTTTGGCGCGCTAGGGTTAAGTTGAAACGGTGTCGTTTTGATGAGCGCGCCACATTTGAAAATCTACTTGGTTCGATTCCTGGCCGGCGCTTATTTTCAAATGCTTCATTATTTTCTCCTTTTCCCTCCTTTTTCCATATGCTATGCTTCACATGTTTTTTTAATTTTTTCTCATCTTGTAAAATTCATATCAATTTGAAAATTGATCCAAAAATTACCAGGTTTTTTGCATTGTGATCCCTGTTCTCTCTAGTTTTTTATCATTATGATTTCACAAGTTGTGCTTGGATGGATAATTTTTTGTGCTAGAATGATTGGACAGGTGTCTTTATTTGACCTTGCCATGCTTATACCTTTGTGAAATGCTTGTTTCTTATCCAATGAATGTGAAATTTTGCATGATAAAACTAGACACGATGCTTGACATTTTGGTTTTGATTTGGCATTTTTATCAATTACCAATTCTGTTTTATGATTGTGCTAAGTTGGTGTGACAATTGGTGTCACGCCTTTTGATGTTCAACTTGTATGATGAGTTTGCCATGCCAAATGATGTCCAATGCTCCTAATTTTTTGTGTGATGCATATTATGAATGTCCTGATTGATCATGAATTTTATTGGAATTATTTGAATCATTTCTGATATATTTGAGATTTTTCATTCTGGTTGATCACATATGAGCTTTAAAATTGCCTTGAACTTCTTTTGATCATGAAATGCTTTTGGTGATTGGTTTTGATATGAGACCTTTTGGAATGTGTCAAGATTTGATTGAAGTTGATTCGTGTTAATTTTAAGCCCCTGTTTTAAATTTTTTCTCCATCTTTGACCCTAGGCTTTGACCTAGTGGTTTGTGGCTTATGTTTGAAGCTTTGATTTCAGGTTAAGCATTCAAGTCCCATAATTGGTGATGCTTCATGATGTGAATATTGATGTTTGCTTGTGATTTCTAACATTGTGTGTTTTGTAGGTTGATGCTCACTCATTTGTGTTTGCCTTTGGCTTGCACCTTGTGTGCATTGAGATCATCTGTTGCTTATTGACTGTTATTTGTTTGTCTGAGTATTGTCACTACGCCAAAAACTGGAATAGACAGTGCCCCTTAGAAGGCGCTTTATTACAAAAGCGCACTCTAAAGTGAAGAGAAAAAATAAGGAGCATACTATTGGAATAGACAACGTACTTTAGAGGGCGCTTTTGTAACAAAGCGCACTCTAAAGTGAAGCGAAAAAATAATGAGGAAATGGAGGGACACCAATAGAGGACGCTTTATTGAAAGCGCCCTCTAAGGGTAACATTAGAGGGCGCTTTTGAAAAAGCGCTCTCTAAGTCCATGTACATTTCCAGTTTATAAGGCGCTTTTGGAAAGCCTTAGAGAGCGCTTTCAGAAGCGCCCTCTTAGGCCCCCTTTAGAGGGCGCTTCTGTAAAAAAGCGCCCTCTAAAGTGAAGTCAAAAATAAATAATGAGGAAATGGAGGGACAACAATAGAGGGCGCTTTAGTGAAAGCGCCCTCTAAGGTTACCCTTAGAGGGCGCTTTTAAAAAAGCGCTCTCTAAGCCCATGTACATTTCCAGTTTAGAAGGCGCTTTTGGAAAGCCTTGGAGAGCGCTTTCAGAAGCGCCCTCTTAGGCCCCCTTTAGAGGGCGCTTTTTTTACAAAAGCGCCCTCTAAGGTCCCCTTTAGTAAACATTAAAATTATAACATATACTGCATGTCTCTTTATTTTCCCTTTCTACAAGCTATTTCGTTTACGTAACTGGGTTTTCTCTCTACTGCGTCCACCGTCTACTGCGATTACTCTCGTCCTCCGTTCGTTCTCCCTCCCTCACCGTCGTCGTCGCCGTCGCCTTTTTCTGCTGCTGCGTTCACGTTCACGTTCACGTCCACCGTCACTGTTCACTTTCTTCTCCATCGTTACCGTCACCTTGAAGGTATTTCTCTTCTCCATCTTTACCGTTCACTTTCTTCATGTGTTTGATTAGGGCATTTTCTAAACTTAGTTTTACATTTTGTGCATTATGTTGATTAATGTTGTTTAGGGCAAACTGAGTTTTTTATTTCTGATTGAAAACTGATATCATTTGAAGTGTGTTTGAGCTTGTGCTTGGAAGTTTGATGATTATGGATGCAAGTTTGTTCATGTTCCAAACACCATAAGTTTGCATTGGTCTTTTGCATGCAGTAGGTGTGTGTGAGTTTGCATTGGTCTTTTGCATGCAGTAGGTCTTTTGCATGAGAAATGGAAGGTATATGAATGTGTTGACGTATTGAATCATTGTCTTACTTGGGTCTTATTGAATCATTTCTATATTACAGATAGAATGGCTAACCAAGACGATACCCATGCCGCGAATGAATCACGTAATAATGTTGAAAAAGAAATCAAACGAGGATTGACTGTTATGAAGTCAATCATTCGTGCAAGAGACAAGGGTGTAAAATTTGAAGTGCATTGGAGTGCTGAAGACCAACTAATTGAGCCTAACGGTTCAATGTTGGCAAGTTACATTGGTTTCCTTGTTCGACAACATATTCCGATTACATGTGATAATTGGAGAAGTCCGGACTTGAAGGTTGGCAAGGAAAAAATATGGTCGGAGATACAGGTACTTACCATATATTGTTATATGTTTTTTTTGTTGACTATTTGTTAACCATATATTGTTATAATATGACTTTATAATAACACACTCCATTTGTATGTTTTTTAGAGATCCTTTCACATCGATGAAAGCCGGCAAAAATATTGTATTCAATTGGCCGGAAAAAGACTCCGAGGATTTCGATCCTTTTTGTGCAACAAATTTCTCAAGGATGAGGAAGGAAAATTTGTTGAAGGAGAACGGCCAATGAAGTATGCCGAGATTATTTCAGCCGATGAATAGGATAACTTTGTCGCCAAACGAAGAAACGAAAAATTCCATGTAATGTCTATTAATTATGGTATTATACAATTGTTAAGTTACTTGGTTCTAATATGCCTTAAACTTTTTTATCCAGGAAGTAAGCGACATAAATAGGAAAAGGGCATCAAAACCCGCGTATCCGTACAAAAAAGGGCGTACGGGTTATGCACGGTTACAACAAAGAATTGTGAGTATATTCAAATGCTATGAGCTTATACATTGTCACAATATGTTATAATTGATGATCTTATAATCTAATTCAATGTGTAGCTAGCCGAGGAGAAAAGTGACGCAACATCTCTTCCGGACCACGTATTATGGAAGGCTGCTCGGGTTGGGAAGGATGGGACTGTCGTTGAAGCGGTCCAAAATGTTTATGACGAATGTGTAAGTATATGTAACATTATTTCTTTAATTATATCGAAAATTTTGTTAGACATATAATTCATTTTTAATCTCCTCTAATAATATTTCAGGAGACTTTATCCCAAACCGTACCTTCAACCGAGGTCCAGGATTGCAGGAGCGTACTTAGTCGAGTACTAAATGTTCCTGAGTATTCCGGTCGTGTGAGGGGTAAGGGTTTTGGTGTGACTCCGTCGTCATTTTATAAAAAAACAAAAACAAAAAATCCTACCAACAAAGAGGTGATGGAGACCTTGGCGGAGTTAAGGGCACAAGTACTTCAACTGCAAAACGAGAATGCAAGGTATAGAGAGGAAAGGTGCGCTTCCGAGGCAAAAGATACTAGTGACCGAGCTAGTATCAATCATCAACCGAAATTTCCCGAGGTAATTATATATGTTATTATGAAATTAAAATAGCACTTTTTTACTTGACACATATACAAGTTAACAATAACATTTATTATTGGTTTAGGGCATTTCACCTTGTCAGCTGTATCTATCGTCACCAACTTATCGCATGGTTGGCAAGGGAAAAGTGCACAATACTTCGGGTTAATTACTTCACCATAATCCCCTCCCGGTGGGATTTATGAAAGTTTCGGTTGACCTCGTATTAGATACGGACGCCCGTCTACCATTACCCGACGTTGTTTCAGAGACAACGTTGATGCGAGATGCAGTCGGATCCTTTGTTGGTTGGCCGTCAGATCTAATTTTCCCTGATGCCGAGGTATATATGTTCTAAATGATTATGAATATTTAGTATTCACATTTCAATTCAGCTACAATTATGATATTTAATCAATCCTTATTACATGGTAATGTTAGACTCCTACAAGACCCACCCCTAAAGTTGGTAAAGGGATTTCAAGACGCATCGAGTCGGTTGCATCTCAAAAAGAGGTACAAATATATATACCCATTGAATTATATACACAACGATTCTTTTGCATCACAAAAAGTAATGATTTATTTTATATGAATTTTTAGGTTCCCGGTCGAAAGTTGAAAAGCGATGGTAAGGATATTCCAACGAAGGATATTCCAACGACGGCCGGGACAAAATCTCAAATTATGATGCGTCTTGAGAAAATGGTGGAAGAGTCCGATATTATGGACGGGTCCATTCGTAGTATAGATTTTGATGAAGGTGTTTTCGGAAAAGCTCATTTCGAAATAATTGCAAAGGAGGACATGCAACAACTTTTTGAGCACGACGAATTGGGCATCGCTATCATTCATACATACATATGGTACTCCGATCAATCTATAATTTACTTAGTTGAACAATTTATTTACACATTTCAATGAGTAGTCTAATATTTATTATGTTTCTATTTAAGGTATATGTATGACAAATTGATGCGGGGAACTGAATTGTGTAACCGTTTCAATTTTATTGCTGCTTCCCGTGTCAACGCAACGTTAATATCGAAAAATCCAACATCCATAAAGAATGATCTAGTCGATAGATTCATGGCGGCCGGCGATAATACTACATGCAGTTTGTATTTTTTACCGTTTAATTCTGGCAACGGGTTAGATTTTCTTTCTAATAATTTCATTCTAATCTATGTATATCTTTTACGTAGAAAATTTTCATTCATCTAAATTTTTGTTTTATTTTACAGTGGTCACTGGGTGTTGGTTGCTATGGATCTTTCGAGACTAATAGTGTATTATCTCGATTCGTTATCGGGTGATTGGAGTAAATATCCGGGTTTGAAGAAGACGGTTGACACGTAAGTGAAATTCCCCTAAATATTCGTGTGTATTTCTATATTTAATTATGTCTGTCAGATTGATCTCAATATACGTTTTTATTTTGTTAGGGCAATAATAAAATTTAGATCGAAAAAGAATTACCGCATTAGGAAGGACATTACCTGGGTCAGAGTTCAGGTATATATTAAGTATCTTATTTTTGCTTATAATAGTGTTTGTTTTTTTGCTTATAATAGTGTTTGTAAGAAATTAACTATATATATATTGTTTGTTTTTCTGTGTAGTGTCCTCAGCAAAATAATTCGGTCGATTGCGGATTTTTTGTATTGAGATTTATGAGAGATATCATTGCGTTGAATCGTATAGACATCCCAAAAATGGTATGGAATAATAACTTAGGGTTTATTTTAATATTATCGGATAACTCATCTAATTTGTTACTAAATCATGAATATGTTTTATTCTCTTAATTGTAGTACTTTGAGGAATACAAATCTTACTCAAGAGCTCATTTGGATGAAATGAAGGATGAATTGTGTCAATTCATTGTTGATCAAAGAATCATATAGCTAGGTTGTATATTGTTGTACATATATGTATGGAATGTTGTTGTTGTATGCTGTTGTTGTATATATGTTGTATATTGTTGTTGTACTTTTACTAAATCATGAATATGTTGTTGTATATTGTTGATCAAAGAATCATATATTAATGTTGTATATATGGAGGATTAATGTTGTATATAAATGGATTCATGTTGTATATATCAATGGATTAATGGTGTATAACATTGGATTAAAGGATGAAATCAATATGAATTTTACACTTTTGCAGCATGCGAACAGGTTACCAATTAAATATCCACTGTTTTTCAAACAAATTTTTTTAAAATAACTAACACTTTAGAGGGCGCTTTCTGTAGGAAGCGCCCTCTAAACACTTTACATTGAGAACTTTAGAGGGCGCTTTGTCCAGAAAGCGCCCTCTAAACACTTTACATTGAGAACTTTAGAGGGCGCTTTCTGCAGAAAGCGCCCTCTAAAGTGTTAGTTATTTTAAAAAAATAAGCGCCCTCTGAACACTTTACATTGACAACTTTAGAGGGCGCTTTTTCCAGAAAGCGCCCTCTAAACACTTTACATTGACAACTTTAGAGGGCGCTTTTTCCAGAAAGCGCCCTCTAAGGTGTCCCTTTATGGACCACTCCAGAGGGCGCTTTTTTCATAAAGCGCACTATAATGTGGCCCTTTAGACAGCGCTTTCTCCAGGAAAACAAAGCGCTGTCTTTACCTATGCCAGCGCCAGATTAGAGGGCGCTTAAAAGCGCTGTTATAGGCCAAAATAAGCGCCCTCTTTTCCCTTATTTGGCGTAGTGTGTACTGATCTGTTTAGTGTTTCCACAGGTACTTAAGTTGCTTTAAGTTCATTTGAACTTTGCTTTTGCTTGGTTGCTTAACCACTTAGGTATGATTTCTCATCTTCATGTAGTCTGGAAGACCTACTGTTATTGGTAGGCACCTGTCTGAAGTCCTCCTTAAGAGGCAATGCTTGTGATTGTTTAATTTTTGTGCCAAGCAGGTAAAGTCCTCTTATGAGGCAATTGGCAGATAAAAGAGATGTGCAACCCATCTCCTGCTACTCAGTGTGTCATTCACCTTGCTCACACCATGTGTTGATGCATGGTGAATAATAACCCAAGATCTCATAGAGTCATTCATTTGTGGAGAAGAGTTCCAACTTTCTGAACTCCCACACCTTCTATTGTTTAAAGCTCTCCCTGATCAGGGATAAGAGCTATGAGGCACACCCCTCATCTCCATTTCATCTGCTTCACCCTAACTCTCAATGTTAGGGTTAAGAGCTCAAAATACCCCATTCCAGTTGGTTGTAAAGCCTAACCTTGCTTGAGCCTAATTGATTGTATATAGTGTGTGCTAATTGACTTGTTTGTTTGCTTACTTGATTCATTTGTGCATATTTGCTTGAGTGTGCCTTTGTGCATTTATCATCATTACTTGTATCATTTCATAAACATTGTTCATTACTTTGCTTTATAGCATTTTGTTTTGTCCATGGAGGAAGCAAGCATAAGTCCATTGACTGGCAGTTGTTTCCCATGATATGGTAGGAGACTAGTATAAGTCCATTGATTGGCCTCTGGTATCCTTCTTTCTTTGCTTTGTGAGACTAGTATAAGTCCATTGATTGGCCTCTGGTATCATTGTTTCTTTTTGTTTGAGGAGATTGGTATAAGTCCATTGATTGGCATCCGGTATCCATTTTTGTTTTGTGAGATTGGAATAAGTCCATTGATTGGCATCCGGTATCCATTTACTTTGTTCATTTGCTTATTTCCTTGTTGCCTTTTCCAAAGGAATCACTTGAATCATCTACATATGATCTCAAGAGGTGAACATCTAAGAAGTTTTGCTTCCTCACCCTCCCACCTTTTGTTTCTTTAAACCTCCATTTGCATGTTATCTCAAAACCTGAAAACTATTGTGCAAACATTTTCATCTCTTTTCAAATTAGAAACCTAGGCCTTAGGCCTCTGATTTTTCAAACTTCATTTTCATAATACTTCTTTTGAATTGAATTCTAATCATACTTTGACCATCTTTTGTGAATAAATTCTAGTTGATTAATTCCACGCATTCAATTGTCTTGTGGCTTTGTCCATTCTTGATAAGTTTTCATACATTAGCCATAGGTTTGATTTATCCTAGTTGGTTGATGTTAATCTCCCCTTTTGTCCTTAGTGATTGAGTTGTAAGACTTCCTTGCTTATTATAGGGTTAACCCCTCACTAGCAAGTTGAAGCTTTTCTCACATGGTGGACTTGTTGTTTGTATAAGGTTGAGTTTTCTCCCGTGGATAACGAAAGACCTTAGGGCTTTTGTTTTTAAAATGAATCCACTCATATTTTGGAAATCTTTTAGCCGAACTACGGCGTTTTGATCCTTACCTTCCATGGAAAGGTACGTAGGCAACGGGTTCATCCGTTCAAACACAAAAATAATAAACTTGTATATTCTTTTCTCATCCTTCCATCCATGTTTGCCCAATAAATATTTCATAAACAAATAACATTTCGTACAACAAGTTGTGAAAAGGGCTCCCTAGGAGTACCTAGGACGTTTTGGGTGCCTAACACCTTCCCATTGCGTAATTAACCCCTTACCCAGATCTCTGATCTTTTCATTAGTTTTCTATGTGTAAAACTTCTTAGGCTTTTGTTCGCTTTTTAGCCATTCCTTTGGATAAATAAAAGTGCGGTGGCGACTCGATTCTTTGTATGCTTTGCTTTTGATTTAGTCAATAAATCATAAAGTGACGAATACACCGCTACAGAAAAGTGGCGACTCTGCTGGGGAACAATCCTTGGTGGTTTTGCCTACTTTTCACCCTTGTTGTATGATATTGTTTATTTGTTATTTGACATATTTTTGTACAATTTGGGATTACTGTATTGATTGTAATGATTGAATTGCTTGATATACAATTGTTGTTTGGTTGGTGATCTCTGTGAGATGAGTTCTATACCCGAACTCGAGTGCACTTTAGGATAGGAGAATGGCATAGTCTTGTCGACTTGTGTGGAGTATTCCTTAGCAAGTTGACTTGCGAGTCCATTCACTTGGTGGAGGTCATGTTGGATTAATAATGTCACACAAGTTATTTGTGGTTAGGCATTATTCTTTCAATCATGTGCCTTAGAAGCCAAGGACCTTAGTTTACCAAGCCCATCTTGGCCTATTTTTAGGATGTAGTGCGGAGGTCGTTCGGATGTAAGATCTAATGCGATTGTTACGCGATACTACACTCATAAGAGTCTCTCTTGAGAATATTTTTGGAATATGAGTATTCGTTCCTCCGATAATATTCGAAAGATGGGATGATGACTATGGGAACCTTTTGTAGAACATGTTCGGCAGGTTTAAACCCTAGTACACTCCCTTTGGGTGGTTCTTAACCGAGACTCCATGCTCGTGACTCTCAACAAACTCGTGATTCATGGTTGAGTCGTTCAGACATCCTTAATATCAATGGAACTTGGGTGTTGATATGGTGAAAACCATAATCCACCAAAATGGATGATTGATATTAAGGATGATTGAGCCGGTTCATGTATTGTTAATATCAATGGAACTTGGGTGTTGATAAGGTGAAAACCATAATCCACCAAAATGGATGATTGATATTAAGGATACTATGAGCTTTCCCATGACCTTTGTATGGTGTGCTTTGCTTGATCCTTGAGTGGGATTGTTGCATTCATACATTCATGCATTCATCTGCATTCATGTCATCAGAAAAATCAGAAAATTTTCAAGGAACTTAAAGGGTTTATTTGCAAAATTTTCAGACATGGAAAGACCAAAAAGGCATACAAAGAAGTACAGATTTCGACAGCCCGATCTGAAAGAGTTAAGGAATCTGACATCTTATGTATTAGATCCCTTGGGTTTCAAAGCTCGCTATGGGAAGCTTCTACCTCTGTTGACTACTCAGGTTGATGAAGGGTTGATGAGTACTTTGGCGCAGTTCTATGATCCTCTGTATCACTGCTTCTCTTTTCCGGACTTTCAGTTGTTGCCTACGCTTGAAGAGTATGCTCATCTTGTGGGTATTCCTATTTTGGATCAGGTGTCGTTCAGTGGCTTGGAGAGTATTCCGACTTCTCGAGAGATTGCAGACTTGTTACACATAGATGAATCCCTGATTGAAGCTCATATGACCACCAAAGGTGGAATTCAGGGTCTTCCTTCTGACTTCCTCATCGCTCAAGCTACCATTTATGGGAAGGCCATGAGTGAGGATGCCTTTGAGGCCATATTCGTGCTGCTCATCTATGGTTTGGTATTGTTCCCCAACATTGACAAATTTGTGGATGTGAACGCCATTAGGATCTTTTCTGTTCTTAATCCCGTTCCTACTCTGTTGGGTGATACCTATTTCTCTTTGCATCTGAGGAATGCAAAGGATGGAGGAGTTATTGTGTGCCATTTGCCTCTGTTGTATAAGTGGTTTATTTCTCACTTACCGCAGACGGTTGCTTTCAAGGAGAACAAGGGATGTCTACGGTGGTCTACGAGACTTATGTCTCTCACTAATGACGATATCTCTTGGTATGATCGCGTGTATGATACAGTTCAGATCATTGATTATTGTGGTGAATTCCCTAATGTGCCTCTTCTTGGTACATGTGGTGGGATCAGCTACAACCCTATCTTAGCACGTCGTCAGCTTGGGTTCCCCCTAAAGGATAAACCTCATAACATTCTGTTATAAAATGTATTCTTTCAGAAGGGTAAAGATCCCCAAGGCCTGAAAGCCAGGATGATCCGCGCTTGGCGCAAGATTCACAAGAAAGGTAGAAGTGAGTTGGGTCCGAAGAACTGCATTGCTTTGGAGCCTTATACTTTTTGGGTCAGGCAGAGAGCGTCAGAGTATCTTATGCCATATGATTATCCGAGACCTACACCTTTGGTTGTGGCTGGGCCTTCAACCCTCCCTAACCAAGGCGTAGAGGAGTTGAGAGAAGAAGACCTTTCACGTGCCTGGATCCGTGAAAGATCGAATTCCTCGATCATCAGGTGATAGATGATCCGAATGATACCTGGACTTCTCTGCTTCCTCAGTCTTCCAAGTTTTGGAAGAGGAAGTATGATCGACTCGCTAAGGAGAAAGCGGATATGGAAGCAGCATATGAGAGAGAGATCAAGAGGCTTTGTGCATCTCGTCTTCCAGCATCTCGAGCTTCTAGGGATCCATAGGATGTTTATTTTCCTTTTCCCTTGTAATATGATTAACAATGTTGTACTTCTTTGTCTCGAATATATATTTGATGAGATATTTTCCATATGCGATTAAATGCTTAAAATTTCAAAATTTGCAAATAGAACCCTAAAAGTTCCTTGAAATAAAAATGAAAAAAACAAAGCATATGCACGAGCATTGCATGCATCATTTTGCATAAGCAGGTGTTGTTCTGGTCTTCTTGTCTGTGGCCTAACTCTGTGCTCTTCATTTATTTTGAAGACAAGCTGACTCATCGGTACTACACCCGAGCTAATTCTGCAAGAGTGATGGATCAACTTGAACAAGAGAACCGTGAGCTGAAGGAAGAGGTCGCTAGATTGAGTGCTCTGATGGAGCAATTCTTAGCTGCTCAGAATCAACCATCTCCACCGCCTGCAACTCCTCCCCAGAGGACTGTTATATCAGAGATTGCTTCGTCGACCGTGCTAGCTGCTAGTGCCCATTTCATGTCGAATGCCATGCCAGCCGGGTTTCCGTGGGGTATGCCTCCAGGTTTCATGCCAGATATTCCAGCTCCTACATTTGCTTCCATGTCGGCATCTAGCCCGGTCCTTGCAATGCCTCCTCCTGTCGTGCATACCATTCCCAGGGTAGACGACACCATCTATCATTCTGAGCCGTCTGAGGGCCCAGATGTTAATGAAAAGATGGAAGCTATGAATGACCAATTCCTTGAGCTACGCAAGGAATTGAAGACCCTCCGAGGGAAAGATTTGTTCGACAAGTCTATTGCTGAACTATGCTTGGTTCCCGGTGTAAAGATACCTGTCAAATTCAAAGTCCCTGACTTTCAGAAGTATAAGGGGAACACCTGCCCGCTCAGTCACCTGGTTATGTATGCCAGGAAAATGTCTACTCAAACAGATAATGATCAACTGCTGATTCATTATTTCCAGGATAGTTTGTCTGGTGCAGCTCTTCGTTGGTATATGAGCCTTGATAATGCAAACATCCGTTCCTTCAAAGATCTTGGCGAAGCCTTCGTCAAACAGTACAAATACAATGTGGATATGGCTCCTGACCGTGATCAATTCAGAGCTATGTCCCAGAAGGACAAAGAGACATTCAAAGAGTACGCCCAGAGGTGGCGAGAGCTGGAAGCTCAGATTACTCCTCTGCTGGAAGAGAAAGAGATGACTAAGATCTTTCTGAAGACTCTTAGTTCATTTTATTATGAGCGGATGGTTGCTAGTGCTCCCTCTGATTTCACCGAGATGGTGAACATGGGGATGCGATTGGAGGAAGGAGTCCGGGAAGGACGTTTGACTAAGGATGAAGGCTCTTCTAAACGATATGGGGCGTTTAAGAAGAAAGATAGGGAGGCACATGCAGTGCAATCCCATGCTAAACCTAGAAGACCCTCTGACAAGAGGAAGCCTGTGCGTCATGCCGGAAACCAGCATCAGGTGGCTCACATAGCACCTGTCTTTAGAGACAACAATCAGCATAATCAGCAACAACCTCAATATCAACAGCAACATCGCCTGCAGCAACAGGCTTACCAGCCTTGTGGCAACAGTAATCAGGCTAATTTGAACTATGATAGTAAGAAGATCACTTTCGATCCCATTCCTATGTCATACGCTGAGCTATATCCCTCTTTAATAGAGCAGAAACTGATTACCCCGAGGGATCCTCCGGCTGTACCTGCCAACCCGCAGTGGTGGTACAAGCCCGACCAGCATTGTGTTTATCATTTCGGTGCTCCCGGTCACAATATAGAGAATTGCTATCCATTGAAGACTAAGGTGCAAGACCTTATGAGATGCGGCATTCTGAGCTTTGAGGACTCAGGTCCTAATGTTACGAAGAACCCATTGCCCGAGCATGGGAAGTCGGTTAACATGGTCCAGGGTTGCCCTGGTAAATATAAAGTCAAATATGTAAGCCATATTCGACAGTCATTGGTTGAGTTGCATCGTCTGCTGTGTGATTACAGTCATATGGAACACGACCATGACAAATGTCGTATCTGCTCTGTCAATCGTCTGGGTTGTTGCCAAGTGCACAGAGAGCTTCAAGAGCTGCTAGATGATGGTACCATTGAGATTCTTCAGAACAGAAATGTTGATGAAGACGAACCAGAAGTAAATGTGATTTCTCCTGTGTTCAAGATTCCTGAGCCTGTTGTCATCCGTTATGATGGTAGCAAGCCGAAGGTCTCTCCTTCCTTGGTGATCAAGCCTGCAGGCCCTGTGCCTTATGCTACAGATAAAGCAATTCCCTTCCGATATAATCCTGTTGCTGTTGAAGATGGGAAAGAAGTGCTTTTGCCTTCATCTTCTGTGGTAAATATTGCGGATGTGAGCGGGTTGACCCGTAGTGGTCGTGTATTTTCTGCACCCCCGAAGACTCATGTTATTTCTGATTCTGCTGAGCGTCCGGTTGGGACTGCGGTGAATGTTCCGAATCCGGCACCTGTTGCCAAACCCTCCTCTGTACAAAAGACTCCTGCTTCTTCTGTTGGCCCTAGTGGCATGGTGAATGAAGACTGTGATGAGATGCTGAGGCTCATCAAGAAGAGTGAGTACAACGTTGTAGACCAGCTTCTACAAACGCCGTCCAAGATCTCTGTGCTATCTTAGTTTCTGAATTCAGAACCCCATAGGGAAGTGTTGCACCCCAAAATTTGCCCTCTATTTTTAACTCTAACCAATTTTTTGTTTCACATTCATTTGCATCATCTTCATAGCATAACATTTTTTTCTGTCTTAATATCAGCCGGAATAATTTCTCGGAATTTACAAATAGACTGGTCAAATTAACTTTTTAACTGTGCCTAAAATTAGTCAACGAAAAAATGTCAAGTTTAAGTTTGCAAATGTCGGTAACATTTATCTGCGGTTCACGTGGTTTAATTTGACATGCTAAAAATATTTTTACGACTATTTTTGGTCATATGTTGATCAGTTTAAACGGTCATAATTTTTATTTCAAAATCCGACCAAACGCTGTATTTTTCCGAGTCATTTATTTCGCACTGATTATTTTGACGTGTTCATTTTATTTTTTCGAGCATTTTGGTGCCCGACTTTTTTTTTTTTTTTTTTTAGTCTATTTATTTTTATATTGGGTCTAGAATAAATAAATAGGTTAATTAGTTTTTATTTTAATTTTAACTATTTTAATTATTTAACTTTATTCAGTTTTTAATTTAATATTGGGTTTCAAAATAAACTTAGGCCCATTATCATTAACCTAATTTGTTCCTATATATATTTACTAGCATGACTGATAGAGGGAGGCAAAAAGACAGAACAAAAAAGAGAAACTGAGAGTGGCTGATTTATACTATCGTACACACAGTTTGGTAATAGTTTATATATGATATATACTTTATCTATTTTGTTGATATATTTGTTACTGTGTTTCAAATACATGTTCATATGTGTGACTGTGTTATGTATTCCAGATACATGCGGTTTGGTTAAATATATCAGGATATCGCCGTTTTGCTTTTTATGCACATAAGTATAACATGTATAATAATTTGGTTCATGGTATTATGTATTTGATGTGTTTGTTTTTATATAAGTTTTACATGTCTCATAATATATAATATAATATAATAATAATTTTGTTGTTAATAAAAATGCATATGGATCATATAATATATAATTTATAATATGTAACTAGTGTGTATATATATATATATATATATATATATATATATATATATATATATTTCTATTTTATGTTATAATTTGATTATGTTTTCGGATCGGATCGTGTCAATACGCCGTTTTCACATATACGTGTATGAGGCGTGATATTTGTGTTATCCGATCCACTTGCGATGATCGCAATTTTGCGCTAGCAACGCCGTTGTTTTTTTTTAATTCATATTTTTTTATATATATACATATATTTAGATCTGCACATTTTCTTTCATAACTAACTACCTTGATTTTTCCTAAACCCTGACAATTTCGCCACAAACTCTAAATTTCAAACCTAAAACTTTAACCGTGTTATTTCCTCTAAACCATAAACCTTTTCTTAAACCTTAACAAACCTTATTATTATTTCCTATTTTCGCTCATATTTATGTTATTCATACACTGTAACTGCTTCGCCCTTGTAATATTTTAAGTTTTAATTTGTAATATTTTCAGTTTTACTTTTCGCCATCTTTATTATGTAACTGCACCAAAGCGTTGTAATAATTAGGATTTTATTTTCTGCCATTTATTTTCTGCCATTTTATTTTCTGCCATTTATTTTCTGCCATTTAAATTCCTGCCATTGATCCTATATTAACTGCGTGGTTTAGTAATGTAGGGCGTGAAAACCTACTAAATTAATTATTTAATATTTTTCTATAACCTTTATATTTTTTGTAAATAAATAATAAATACTAACTATTTTAATAATTTTTTTTTATTACTTACTTATAATAATAAATCCTTATATATTTTGTAAATAAAATCTAATTGACCATTTTTCTAATTGAATAATAATAATAAACCTATTAATCTAATAATTTGATATTTTCTATAATCTTTATTTATTTTGTAAATAACTAACTTAATATTTTTCATATAACTCTTTTATTTTATAATTTGTACATTAATGTATTTTAAATTCTTTTATTATTACTAATTTATTTTAAACTCATATTTTTCTAATAACTTCTAAAAAAAATCTAACTTGTTTAACATAAAATAATTTCTTTTAAAATTCTAACCTTTTTATTATCACTTTATTATTATTGTTATTTTATTATTGCTTTATTACCATTGTTTATTTATTATTTTATTATTATTTGCTTTTATCTATTCTATTTTTGCTTCATTATTTTCCTTATTTTAATTTTGTTTTATTTATAATATTAGGAACAAATGTATAGGTTGTAAATTTATTCTTTCTCGCCTGATTATTATGTATCTGTCCCATAGCCATGTAATAGTTTATGAATTTATTTTTCTTGCTTTTATTTTTGTAAATATTTATTGCGTGGTTAGTAATTTAGGGAGTGCAAAAAACTAACTGTAAATAATTGAACTTAGAAAATTAAATTCAAGACAAATATCTGAAAAATAACACTCACACACGTAAGTCGATCTTTGATCGCCATCTGTACTTCCTAGGGTATTCCTCTTGGTTGCCTTCTTTAAATGGTCAAGTCCCTCGAAAATAGGGGTGTCTTAAGCAAAGTCCCTTCAAACAGAAAAAATCATCAAGTCCCTATAAACTTAAAAGATCAAGTCCCTACGAGGTTGCCTACGATATAATGATCTTGTCCCTTCGGTAAATATGATGATAGTCCCTACGAGTTGCTAAAGACACCCCTTATGTTGCCTTCATTGACCATACGATGACCCTACGCCTGTCCCTTAAACACATCCAAGGTAATGACTACCTATTCCTTAATAATAGGGACAGTCTTACCATTGAAAGAATATACGAGAACACGAAAGACTTAATCTAGGGTAGGTATCTCATAGTTACTTGCTCACACTTTTCAAAATTACTTTTACACCTCACAATTTCTAAACTAGGCTTTGTATACACTCATACGAGGGTCATTACAAAGTACTTAAAGAAATTTTTCTAATCACACACTACACTCTTGCAAACAAACAAAGTGAGCTAAGTAACTAAGAGCCCATGGATAACCATGGATATAAAGGGTGCTAATACCTTCCCTTTGTATAACCTACCCCCCGAACTCAAAATCTTTTTAAGGTCTTTCCTGTTCTTTTATGTCCTTTCCTTTTGGATAAAATAAAAGTCGGTGGCGACTCTTGCTATCCGCAACATTTAACTAAAGTCAGTTCTCCCACCGTGTTACAGGAAGCTCTGCAGAAAGTTTTGGACGTGGCTTATGTTGATCATGACGTCACTATTGAACAGTTTGACAGTATAGTTGCAAACATTACTGCTTGCAACACTTTGAGTTTCTGTGACACTGATCTCCTTGAGGAGGGAAGATACCACAACATGGCTTTACATATTTCCATGAATTGCAAGACTGATGCCATGTCCAACGTGTTGGTGGATACTGGGTCATCTCTAAATGTATTGCCGAAGACCACTCTTTCGAGATTGTCATATCAGGGGCCTCCCATGAGGCAGAGTGGTGTTGTTGTGAAAGCTTCGATGGGTCGCGTAAGACCGTGATTGGGGAAGTTGATCTCCCAATCAAGATTGGACCAAGTGATTTCCAAGTTACCTTTCAGGTTATGGATATCCACCCATCTTATAGCTGTCTCCTTGGTAGACCATGGATTCACGAGGTTGGCACCGTGACATCCACCCTACACCAGAAGATGAAATTCGTCAAGAACAAGAAACTGGCTGTGGTAGGGGGAGAAAAGGCTCTCCTGGTTAGCCACTTGTCTTCTTTCTCATATATTGATGTTGAGGATGAGGTTGGAACGCCTTTCCAAGCTTTGTCTATAGCTGAGCCGATTGAGAAGAAGTCTCCTTCATTTGCTTCCTATGGTGATGCAAAACTGGCCATTGAATGTGGTGCAGTTGCTGGTTTAGGGAAGGTGATCGAACTTGAAGATAACAAATCCCGGGCTGGCATTGGCTATTCTTCTGGGGAATTCAACGAGCAAGGGCTGTTCAAGAGTGGAGGTTTCATCCATGTTGATCAAGCTGAAGAAACTGCTGTTATTCTGGAAGAGGACGCAGAGGATTTGAGCAACTTTGTTATCCCTGGAGGGATCTGCCACAATTGGGCCGCTGTGGATATTCCTACGGTCATTCATAAGTCAGCGTAATATGTTCACTTTGTTTAAAAAACCCTTCTCCCATGCCAAAAGGAGAAGTGATGACATTGTCGGCATCATATATACAATGATATTTCATTCAATTAATGCATGTTAAACGTTTGTTTTCCCATTTGTTTTCACTTTTTGCTTTTTTGCATGAAATCAGTGATCACAAAAAACCCTAAAAACAAGAATAAAAGAAATCTTTTCATCTGCATAATGGTTTGCTTGTTTAAATTCTAAAGTTTTATTATCCAAAATCATTATGCAGGTTGATTTTAAAACCCATTGAACATAATGATCCAACGCCATCTCCCAATTTTGAATTCCCTGTATTTGAGGCAGAGGAAGATGATAATGAGGGGATTCCTGATGAGATTTCCCGTCTCCTTGAGCACGAGAAGAAGATCATTCAGCCGCATCTCGAAGATCTGGAAACAGTCAACTTGGGGTCTGAAGATTGCGTTCGTATGGTGAAGATTGGGGCACTTCTCACTACGCCAAATAAGGGAAAAGAGGGCGCTTATTTTGGCCTATAACAGCGCTTTTAAGCGCCCTCTAATCTGGCGCTGGCATAGGTAAAGACAACGCTTTGTTTTCCTGGAGAAAGCGCTGTCTAAAGGGCCACATTATAGTGCGCTTTATGAAAAAAGCGCCCTCTGGAGTGGTCCATAAAGGGACACCTTAGAGGGCGCTTTCTGGAAAAAGCGCCCTCTAAAGTTGTCAATGTAAAGTGTTTAGAGGGCGCTTTCTGGAAAAAGCGCCCTCTAAAGTTGTCAATGTAAAGTGTTCAGAGGGCGCTTATTTTTTTAAAATAACTAACACTTTAGAGGGCGCTTTCTGCAGAAAGCGCCCTCTAAAGTTCTCAATGTAAAGTGTTTAGAGGGCGCTTTCTGGACAAAGCGCCCTCTAAAGTTCTCAATGTAAAGTGTTTAGAGGGCGCTTCCTACAGAAAGCGCCCTCTAAAGTGTTAGTTATTTTAAAAAAATTTGTTTGAAAAACAGTGGATATTTAATTGGTAACCTGTTCGCATGCTGCAAAAGTGTAAAATTCATATTGATTTCATCCTTTAATCCAATGTTATACACCATTAATCCATTGATATATACAACATGAATCCATTTATATACAACATTAATCCTCCATATATACAACATTAATATATGATTCTTTGATCAACAATATACAACAACATATTCATGATTTAGTAAAAGTACAACAACAATATACAACATATATACAACAACAGCATACAACAACAACATTCCATACATATATGTACAACAATATACAACCTAGCTATATGATTCTTTGATCAACAATGAATTGACACAATTCATCCTTCATTTCATCCAAATGAGCTCTTGAGTAAGATTTGTATTCCTCAAAGTACTACAATTAAGAGAATAAAACATATTCATGATTTAGTAACAAATTAGATGAGTTATCCGATAATATTAAAATAAACCCTAAGTTATTATTCCATACCATTTTTGGGATGTCTATACGATTCAACGCAATGATATCTCTCATAAATCTCAATACAAAAAATCCGCAATCGACCGAATTATTTTGCTGAGGACACTACACAGAAAAACAAACAATATATATATAGTTAATTTCTTACAAACACTATTATAAGCAAAAAAACAAACACTATTATAAGCAAAAATTAGATACTTAATATATACCTGAACTCTGACCCAGGTAATGTCCTTCCTAATGCGGTAATTCTTTTTCGATCTAAATTTTATTATTGCCCTAACAAAATAAAAACGTATATTGAGATCAATCTGACAGACATAATTAAATATAGAAATACACACGAATATTTAGGGGAATTTCACTTACGTGTCAACCGTCTTCTTCAAACCCGGATATTTACTCCAATCACCCGATAACGAATCGAGATAATACACTATTAGTCTCGAAAGATCCATAGCAACCAACACCCAGTGACCACTGTAAAATAAAACAAAAATTTAGATGAATGAAAATTTTCTACGTAAAAGATATACATAGATTAGAATGAAATTATTAGAAAGAAAATCTAACCCGTTGCCAGAATTAAACGGTAAAAAATACAAACTGCGTGTAGTATTATCGCCGGCCGCCATGAATCTATCGACTAGATCATTCTTTACGGATGTTGGATTTTTCGATATTAACATTGCGTTGACACGGGAAGCAGCAATAAAATTGAAACGGTTACACAATTCAGTTCCCCGCATCAATTTGTCATACATATACCTTAAATAGAAACATAATAAATATTAGACTACTCATTGAAATGTGTAAATAAATTGTTCAACTAAGTAAATTATAGATTGATCGGAGTACCATATGTATGTATGAATGATAGCGATGCCCAATTCGTCGTGCTCAAAAAGTTGTTGCATGTCCTCCTTTGCAATTATTTCGAAATGAGCTTTTCCGAAAACACCTTCATCAAAATCTATACTACGAATGGACCCGTCCATAATATCGGACTCTTCCACCATTTTCTCAAGACGCATCATAATTTGAGATTTTGTCCCGGCCGTCATTGGAATATCCTTCGTTGGAATATCCTTCGTTGGAATATCCTTACCATCGCTTTTCAACTTTCGACCGGGAACCTAAAAATTCATATAAAATAAATCATTACTTTTTGTGATGCAAAAGAATCGTTGTGTATATAATTCAATGGGTATATATATTTGTACCTCTTTTTGAGATGCAACCGACTCGATGCATCTTGAAATCCCTTTACCAGCTTTAGGGGTGGGTCTTGTAGGAGTCTAACATTACCATGTAATAAGGATTGATTAAATATCATAATTGTAGCTGAATTGAAATGTGAATACTAAATATTCATAATCATTTAGAACATATATACCTCGGCATCAGGGAAAATTAGATCTGACGGCCAATAAGAAATGATTCAATAAGACCCAAGTAAGACAATGATTCAATACGTCAACACATTCATATACCTTCCATTTCTCATGCAAAAGACCTACTGCATGCAAAAGACCAATGCAAACTCACACACACCTACTGCATGCAAAAGACCAATGCAAACTTATGGTGTTTGGAACATGAACAAACTTGCATCCATAATCATCAAACTTCCAAGCACAAGCTCAAACACACTTCAAATGATATCAGTTTTCAATCAGAAATAAAAAACTCAGTTTGCCCTAAACAACATTAATCAACATAATGCACAAAATGTAAAACTAAGTTTAGAAAATGCCCTAATCAAACACATGAAGAAAGTGAACGGTAAAGATGGAGAAGAGAAATACCTTCAAGGTGACGGTAACGATGGAGAAGAAAGTGAACAGTGACGGTGGACGTGAACGTGAACGCAGCAGCAGAAAAAGGCGACGGCGACGACGACGGTGAGGGAGGGAGAACGAACGGAGGACGAGAGTAATCGCAGTAGACGGTGGACGCAGTAGTAGAGAGAAAACCCAGTTACGTAAACGAAATAGCTTGTAGAAAGGGAAAATAGAGAGACATGCAGTATATGTTATAATTTAATGTTTACTAAAGGGGACCTTAGAGGGCGCTTTTGTAAAAAAAGCGCCCTCTAAAGGGGGCCTAAGAGGGCGCTTCTGAAAGCGCTCTCTAAGGCTTTCCAAAAGCGCCTTCTAAACTGGAAATGTACATGGGCTTAGAGAGCGCTTTTTTAAAAGCGCCCTCTAAGGGTAACCTTAGAGGGCGCTTTCACTAAAGCGCCCTCTATTGTTGTCCCTCCATTTCCTCATTATTTATTTTTGACTTCACTTTAGAGGGCGCTTTTTTACAGAAGCGCCCTCTAAAGGGGGCCTAAGAGGGCGCTTCTGAAAGCGCTCTCTAAGGCTTTCCAAAAGCGCCTTATAAACTGGAAATGTACATGGACTTAGAGAGCGCTTTTTCAAAAGCGCCCTCTAAGGTTACCCTTAGAGGGCGCTTTCAATAAAGCGTCCTCTATTGGTGTCCCTCCATTTCCTCATTATTTTTTCGCTTCACTTTAGAGTGCGCTTTGTTACAAAAGCGCCCTCTAAAGTGCGTTGTCTATTCCAATAGTATGCTCCTTATTTTTTCTCTTCACTTTAGAGTGCGCTTTTGTAATAAAGCGCCCTCTAAGGGGCGCTGTCTATTCCAGTTTTTGGCGTAGTGTCTTGAAGAATCTGTTAAGAAGGGGTTAATCAGTTTGCTACGAGAATATTCCGATATCTTCGCTTGGTCGTGTGAAGACATGCTAGGTCTAGATACAGATATAGTGCAACATTTCCTGCCTTTGAAGCCTGAGTGCGTGCCTGTGAAGCAGAAGCTCAGAAGAACTCATCCAGATATGGCAGTGAAGATCAAAGAAGAAGTTCATAAGAAAATTGATGCGGGGTTTCTGGTGACTTCTACATATCCTCAATGGGTGGCCAATATTGTGCATGTGCCTAAGAAAGACGAAAAAGTCCGTATGTGTGTTGATTACAGAGATTTGAATAAAGCTAGTCTGAAAGATGATTTCCCTCTACCACACATTGACATGTTGGTAGACAATACAGCTAAATTCAAAGTCTTCTCATTTATGGACGGATTTTCTGGTTATAACCAGATCAAGATGGCACCCGAGGATATGGAGAAGACAACATTCATCACACCTTGGGGAACATTCTGTTATCGAGTGATGCCATTTGGTTTGAAGAACGCCGGAGCCACGTATCAACGTGCTATGACTACCTTGTTTCATGATATGTGTCGCAACCTGAAAAATACAGTGCGCGAAAAAACAACTGGCGAAAGAAAATGACAGAAGAGTCGCCACCGTGCGTTATTCATCCCAAAGGAGGGAAAGGAAACGCTCGAAGTAAACTTGAAAAAGGAAAGGACAAGACGGGGTCTCGCAACCAAATCTTGGGTTCGGGAGTCGGTTATGCGAAGGGAAGGTATTAGCACCCCTACGCATCCGTAGTACTCTACGGGATCCACTTTTGTGACTCTTGTCTAAAGGGTGTGGGTTTAACTAATGTGTTTATTTACTAAAAAGGTTAAGAGAAATGACTCGCGCGGATGTCGCATCCACTGCATACGTATCTCATCTGAATATGAGAATCAGAGTCTTCGTAGCTCGGCTGACCTATGGGTTGGGGGATGTGTGCTCGCTAAGACATCGCGTCTTATGCCTACGTATCTCATCTGGAATGAGAATCAGAGCAAGTCGTAGTTCGGCTAATTACGGGGTTATGGATTGGGTTTTGGGCGAACAACGTTACTACGCAATCTACCGGATGCTCGACCTTTGGAGACTTACTCGCCTGTAGTAGAAGGAGTTAACGTGTTACTTTGGGTTTTAGGGTTTGGGATGCTCAAGGGCAAAAAGGCAGTCCTAGGCGAAGGAACCGCGCTACCTGTGGGGATATGAATACAAAACACAAAACATGTATCTCAAAGTAAAATGCCACTAAGGGGCTCAAACATTGCCTCCTATCGAGGTCTTCCAGCTAAGAAAGCGGTAAAGTACGAGAAAGGGAAAAAATTACCACACGGATAAAGATCCGAAGTTACAACAATTAAAGGATTAGCAACCCTGAGATCTCTCCAGCTAGACCATCAAAGAAAATCAGTCAATACGAGTAATCAGAATAAACCTCCGCATGGTATCCCTGCAAGAGTATGTGAGTCCTCACAAAAACTCGACAAAAGGTTAGACAAACAAGATGAAATCTAAGGAAAACAATGCCATTGCAACACAAGACAGGTTAGAACAAGACAGAACAAAAAGCAAATACTGTCACGTTCGCGACTGCTTCGCCTAGCGAAGGCTTAGCGAAGCTTCGCTACAGGCTCGCCTAGCGAAGCGGCTAGCGAAAGCCTGCGGGTTTTGGATTCCTCCTTGATAACAGTTCGATCTCTATGATCCGAAACCCTGTGGTATCCATCTCATAAACGAAAAATGATTAAAACATTCAAAGCATTATTACACATCCATGCCTATTCGAACCCGTGGGCAAAACCTGATATTACCTCATACATTCATAATATTCAAATTCAAGGCGTAAAGTAATAGGAACAAAGGCATACCTGATGAGAGAGACTGATTAAGATTGAATGGTACGGCTGGATCTGCAAAGTAATACTAGGGTTTGTGTGAGGCGGATTGAACTTCTCAGAGCTGCCTGAAGGTTGCTGCAAAGTAGTTCCTAGGTCTCTTTTTCCAGTCTCTGGTCTTTTCTGTTCAGCCAGTGTTCAGTAGTGTCCAGGGCTTATTTCATTGACCACTCTGGTATTTATAGACCAAATTTCGCAGCTTGCGGGCTTTGAATGAGGACAGCTCAAGCCCAAAACTTTCTGATATTTTCTGCAATACGCGCCCTTCGCCTAGCGAAGGATCTGTTCGCCTAGCGAGCATGACAGTGCTCTTCCCTAGGCGAAGCATCTGCTCGCCTAGCGAGCGTGACAGCTCAGCAGCAGATTCTTGCTTCTTCCATCTTGGCGATTTGTACGGTGAATAGGCCCCATTTGGTCCTGTTGGTAGTACCTCAAGTCTTTTCCTTGTGTTGACTGATCATTTGAATAAAACCCACAAAGTGTCCTGGATGATGCTCAAGCTTCTTGGAGCTAATTCTGATTGACATGATGCAATGTAATATGAAATGCTAAATGAATGCATGAATGAGGAGGGCAAATTTTGGGGTGTTACAGCTGCCCCTATTCAATCATCAGCTAACCCGAGTAGGATGAAAGCGAACAGCTTATCAGACAAACGGGGTGAGTTGTAATTGAATACCAAAGACAGACCGAAAATTTGCGCTCCGAGAACACCACAAAAACGCGGAAATACACCGCGCTGTTTATTTTTCTTCCGATCCTCTGGCTGAATCTGAATCAGTCTTCTGACTTAATCTGGAGTTTCGATTCTCTGGCTGAATCTATACTTAATTTAGTCCTCGGGTTGGATATTAATTTTGATCCTCGGGCTGGATACATTTTGATCTTCTGGCTAGATCTTCTTCGTTTTGATTCTCTGGCTGAATCTATTTCCTTTGATTCTCTTGCTGAATCTACTTCGATCTTCTGGATAGATCTGAATTGTTTCGATTCTCCGGCTGAATCTATTTCCTTTGATTCTCTGGCTGAATCTACTTCGATCTTCTGGCTAGATTTGGGTTGATTTGATGATAAATTCCCATCATTGGGATCCCGCATCTGAGGCATGCGCTGGTTGACCCTCTTGAATATTCCGCTTTTGGGCTTCGTACATATTCTTCGGGCTAGAACATGTTGTAACGACTCCTCAATTAGACTTGGGCTTGCTGGGGAAATAAAGCTTGTAGGCGACTTCACTGGGGAATCTTCAAATTGAGCCTTAGGCTGACTTACTGGAACACGATTCTCAGGCTGAATCTTCGAAATGACCCTCATGCTGGATCACTAGAACACGATTCTCAGGCTGAATCTTCGAAATGACCCTCAGGCTGGATCACTGGAACACGATTCTCAGGCTGAATCTTCGAAATGACCCTCAGGTTGGATCACTGGAACACGATTCTCAGGCTGAATCTTCGAAATGACCCTCAGGCTGGATCACTGGAACACGATTCTCAGGCTGACTCTTCGAAATGACCCTCAGGCTGGATCACTTACGCTTGATCCTCTGGCTGGATCTCATGACCTTGGTTGTAAAGTAACTCTTCAGTCTGCTTGGAAGAACCTGTTTATCAGCTTATGTGTATGCTTGATATGATATACATGCAAATGCAAATGTTATGCATGGTGTAAAAAGAAATTTGCTTGGGGAGGCAAACTCCGGTAGGGAACAGATCGTTGTATCAATCCTTGAATGCTCTGTGGGGAATGATCCGTTTGCCGGGACCAATGAGCCACCAAAAATAAATTGGCTTCTTGAAAAGTTGACCTTGCGGGGGGAGTATCAACTATGGAAACTTTGTTCGGAGAGGCTCTGTGAGGAGAGTCTGTGGGGAAAACACTTCCTGGGGAAATGTCGTAGGAAACGACCTTTGCTGGGGATATGAACTTGCTAATCGTCCTCAAGCTGGGGATTAGAACAAATCTGTTAGAAATAATTTGTTGGGGATGAGATGAACACTGGGAACACCACCCTCTCATCTGTTGGTTATGCAACCACTCCGCTGTTGCTAGGAAGATACAGTCTGACACTGTCAACTCCGCTGGGGATAGACAATCTGGATATTGTCAACTCTACTGGGGATAGACAGTCTGGATACTGTCAACTCTGTTGCGGAACATGCTCTGCTGAGGAGAGACTTTGTCAACCGCTTGGGGATGAGGATTCATGACTTGACATTCGGTTCCTGTGACCTGCAACCAAAAATACATGTATGCCTCGGGGGAATTACTCGGTTTGAATTCACCGTTCAGGATTAAGCACATTCAAAGCAATTTTAAATGTTTTCCTGTGCAAATCATCTGCAAAAGCCATCATTATGTTCATATGCAATATGTTTTATCAAAAATTTGGACATTTTTGCAAACAAACTGATAAATGAAAAATAAAGAGGCTCTTTAACTGAATTATTCGACTCTTAATGGGGAGAAAATTTGTGCCAGGAATAGGCGAGGGTATCAGGAAGCTGATCCCTGAAAAGAGGTGATCGCTATAAAAAGAGAACTATCCTAATGGCAATGGGGATACGGGGTCCCACCGAGTTTCGACGCTGCTATGGCTCGTATGTCCTCAAGACGCTCTGTTCATCTTGCTTTCTGAAGTGGATGATTAGTCGATCTTTAACCTTCGAAGCTTGCCGGATTGAATGAAATGGTGATATAACACTGATGAACTCAGATCACAGTCATTCGCTTATTCCCTAACTTTTGCCTGGATCGCCCCCTTTTCGGGTTTTCAATCCACCTGGATACCCATTTTTGCCTGAGTCGCCCTTTTGGGTTTTCGACTCACCGGGTGTACTCTTTTTTTATATCCCTAATTTTTGCCCGAACCACTTTATTCTTTTTTTTGTGTTCGTCGGGATGCCCCTTTTTTGCCTGGACTATTCTTTTTATCGTCCAGCGGGTCTATTTTATGCGAAGTATTTTTTTTTTAACTGCGTCTGAGTTAATAGGGGACGGGAATCCTTCGCCATCCATGGTTGTTAGCATCAAAGCTCCGCCACAGAAAATCCTTTTAACCACGTACGGACCCTCATAGTTCGGTGTCCATTTGCCCCTGTGATCTGTGTTGGGAGGAAGAAATCTTTTGAGTACCAATTCACCGACTTGATATCCCCGAGGGCGCACTTTCTGACCAAATGCTTTCTTCATTCGTCTCTGACCGAGATACGTCAATTCTGGGTATGTAGTTCCAGCATATCACTTTTTCCCGTTGGTTTGATTGATGACCGAAGCTGAATCCCCGTATACATCCAGGGTTTTAATCTGTATATTGATGGCTTTTTGTGAAGTGTATTGGATGTCATACTCTGTCAGTATCATTTGTCACCTAGTAATCTTTCCGGTAAGTGTTGGCTTTTCAAAAATATACTTGACTGGATCCATTTTTGATATCAATAGAGTCGTGTGAGTCAACATATACTGTCTTAGTCGGCGAGCAGCCCATGCCAAAGCGCGGCAAGTTTTCTCGTGCAATGAGTATCTTTGTTCACAGTCGGTAAACTCTTGCTAAGGTAGTATATTGCATGCTCTTTTCGACCTGACTCGTCATGCTGACCGAGCACACAACCCATTGACCTTTCTAACATAGTCAAGTCCATGATCAACGGTCTTTCCTCTCGGCCTGTAGACTTGCCCCGATCTTGATCTCTTTCTTGTTGTCTGCGGTACCGATGCTGACGGTCTCAATCACCTCCTGATAAGGTGTAACAGCTCGGTCCTCCTGTTTCAACAATCTGGCTAACCCTTCAGGCAATTCACAATCTTCCTCAACCCCTTCTTCGGCTTGATAGATAGGATTTTCGAAGTCATACTTGGCCATAGCAGTGTCGTTAGCAGTGAGATCCGGGTGATCAGTTTTACGAGGTGTTTTTTCGAAAGAAAAACGAAAAAGAAACATGAAAAAGAAACATTGCCATTTTTTGTGTAAAAGTAAAAAAACTGAAAGAAAGAGAACACAAAATTGTTTGCAAAAGCCGTCCTTTATTGATGATAAAAATAATTGCGAAATGTAACTAAATGGATGGCCCTACAAATGAGTCGTTACACCTTGGGCAAAGTGTAAGACTTTATTATGCATGTAATAAAGGAAAACAATAAAAATCACTCTTTCAGTAGAGTAACCCGGATGGTTTTTTCAGACGACCAATTGTCGAGCTTTTCTCCCGGGACACACGGGCGAATCCAGCTATCTAAGTCACAGTCGCTGTCAGCCTTGTCTTTATCTGCAGCATTGACGATGTGGGGAGAAACCAAACCCCCGCTGGAGAGAGTACCGGTTTCATTCTTCTGAGATCCCGGAGCATACCCCAATCCAAACTTGTCTTCTTTGATGACTGGCTTCACAAATTTGCCCCAGCCTTGGGCATTACCAGCTTTAACCACTTCAACAGCATTAATCTCCTGCCCGCCATGGGCTGGCATCGGGTTCTGGATAATATTAGGCACCGGAGAAAAATTGATAGCTTGGGCATCTCTCAAATCTTGTACCTTGAACTGGAGAGCCTTGCAGTTATCTGTAGTATGGCCAGGTGCGTTGGAGTGAAAAGCACATCGGGCGTTGACATCATAACCCCTAGGCAAATTATTGGGATCGATTGGTGGGGCCAGAGTTCTCAACGTAACCAGATTCATGTCAATCAGCTTGGGAAGTAATACTGAATAAGGCATTGGGATTGGCTCGATGACCCGGTCCGTCTGCCTTGGACGTTGTTGATAGTGTCTCTGCTGACCCGGACTACCTCCTTGTTGTTGATTGTTGTACCTGGGTTGTTGTTGCGGATGATATTGCGGTTGAGGAACAGGTGTTGGAATAGTGACTACGGCCACTTGATCTTGATAATAATTAGGGCGTCCTCTACCCCTGCCTCTGTCGGCATACACAACGCTTGCCTCGCCTTCTTTTCTTCGCTGACCGTTACCAGCAAACGGTCTCTTGGGAGCACTATTGTCTTGAATTCGGCCCATCTTCAACAGACTCTCGATTCTTTCTCCAGCAATTACTATCTCTGCAAAGCTGATTGACGGGAAAGCAGCCAATCTCTCAATATAATTGCCTTGAAGAGTGTTCATGAACGTGTCCGCCATCTCCCTTTCAGACATAGGGGGTTGGACGGACGCAACAATCTGTCGCCAACGCTGAGCATACTCTCTAAAGGTTTCTTTGGCAGTCTGAGACATACCTTGCAACAAGGTCCGATTTGGAGCCATGTCCAAGTTGTATTGATATTGCTTGACAAAAGCCTCTGCCAAGTCTTTCCAGCTCTTGATGGTAGTACGAGACAAATGAGAATACCATTCACGAGAAGCTCCAGTTAGACTGTCTTCAAAATAGTACATCCACAGCTTTTCATCTTCCGTGTGAGCTCCCAACCTTCCCAAATAAGATTGGAGATGAGTGCGTGGGAAAGAAGCCCCGTTGTATTTCTCAAAAGTAGGGGGTTTGAACTTGTGAGGAATCCTTACTCCCTGAACCAGACCAAGATTTGTGACGTCAAAGCCTAAGGAATTTTGAGACTCCAAAGATTTGAGCTTCTCAGCAAGCTCATCCATACGGCGAGTGGTCTCAAGGGCCTCGTCGTGCAAAGAAAATTGATCATACTGACAATCTTCAGTAACGGGGTGCCCGTTAATCCGAATTCCTTGATTCACATTGTACCTTCCGCCAATACCATTTCCAACATTCCCTGTGTTGCCAACATTACCCGGGTTTCCATCAGCATTTGTGTTACCCGCGTTACCAGTGTTCACAGGGTTATCAGCGTTCCCAGGGTTACCAGGGTTTCCCTCAGCATTTGGTATCTCCACCTCCGGATCGGGTCTCGGTTGCTCAACCAATTCCCTCAGCTTTTCCTGGCCTTCTGCCATACCAGTCATCAATGTCATGAACTGATCCATCCTTTCACGCATATCAGCCAGCTCTTTCTGTACTTGGTCCATCGCTAGCTGTGGACGGTTTTCCTTTGTCGGGTATCTGTGAACTCGCTTGGGACCAATAACTGCCTGATACAGGGAACAAACATTAGACACTGCGGTGACACCTGCAAAACAAACAAGGGTTAGTATGCGATGCACTGCTTATTCAGTTTTGAGGCACCCCCGTTTTGAAAGGGAATACCCTGCAAATGAATAAGCAGGAGATGTTGGATGCAAATATGCAGATGATGTTATGCAATGCAAAGGCATGTCAATCAGAATTGATGGATCCGCTTGAACATCTGTCAGGTTGCACTTCCTGGAGAGAAATTCACTGAGGAATATAATACAAGATCAAAGCTCTGTTCTAGAAAACCGGGTTGGTTGGAGGTTAAGGTTTCCTGAATTTAGCCCGCCCCTCACTGGTAGGTTCTAAGAACAGAAGTTCGTCAGCTTCAGCCCTTCAGTCGCGAATAATAAGTTTACCACTGAAGGTTTGGCATTATTACGGGATAAAATACCTCCACTAACTCCCCTCAACAGGACATCCTAAAGCAAGTTCCCAGTCTCGGGGTCCTCGGATTGATAAGCGAGAATGCGCCCACCAGAGCTAACATAATCGCGTCTCGGAGGAGAGGCCTCGACTGAGTTCTCGGGAAATGGTCACCAGAGTCGACAATTTCTAGAGGAACATCGTGTCGTTACGGAACATCCGTAGGACATAATATATCCAAAAGAAACCTCGTCTGGGTGTGGTTCTTCACGAACGACTTAACGTAGCAACATGCCACGCAAGCCTCATGATCATCCACTCTAAAACCTGTGTGTACACTCAAGCCTGGGTAATGGGCTTATCTCTCGTAGAACACCCCATCCCAACAAACAAACAAACAGATCCAATAGATACAACAGATGCATGCAAGCAACTAAGCAAATAAATGTACAAAAGCATGAACACCCAATGAACAAGAAATCACAAAAGCTAGGAGGGACTCGCTTAGGGAAGATGGACCAGCAAGAGGTCAACTTCTTTCATGTCCCCAGTAGAGTCGCCAGCTGTCGCAACCTGAAAAATACAGTGCGCGAAAAAACAACTGGCGAAAGAAAATGACAGAAGAGTCGCCACCGTGCGTTATTCATCCCAAAGGAGGGAAAGGAAACGCTCGAAGTAAACTTGAAAAAGGAAAGGACAAGACGGGGTCTCGCAACCAAATCTTGGGTTCGGGAGTCGGTTATGCGAAGGGAAGGTATTAGCACCCCTACGCATCCGTAGTACTCTACGGGATCCACTTTTGTGACTCTTGTCTAAAGGGTGTGGGTTTAACTAATGTGTTTATTTACTAAAAAGGTTAAGAGAAATGACTCGCGCGGATGTCGCATCCACTGCATACGTATCTCATCTGAATATGAGAATCAGAGTCTTCGTAGCTCGGCTGACCTATGGGTTGGGGGATGTGTGCTCGCTAAGACATCGCGTCTTATGCCTACGTATCTCATCTGGAATGAGAATCAGAGCAAGCCGTAGTTCGGCTAACTACGGGGTTATGGATTGGGTTTTGGGCGAACAACGTTACTACGCAATCTACCGGATGCTCGACCTTTGGAGACTTACTCGCCTGTAGTAGAAGGAGTTAATGTGTTACTTTGGGTTTTGGGGTTTGGGATGCTCAAGGGCAAAAAGGCAGTCCTAGGCGAAGGAACCGCGCTACCTGTGGGGATATGAATACAAAACACAAAACATGTATCTCAAAGTAAAATGCCACCAAGGGGCTCAAACATTGCCTCCTATCGAGGTCTTCCACCTAAGAAAGCGGTAAAGTACGAGAAAGGGAAAAAATTACCACACGGATAAAGATCCGAAGTTACAACAATTAAAGGATTAGCAACCCTGAGATCTCTCCAGCTAGGTAAGTTAGGGTGTGTGATGCATTGCTTCTATACAGGAAATCAACCAACCTGCATAAACCACCAGAAAAACCTGCATTGCAATGACAACAAAACTCAGTTCTATAATGAAAACTCCGACCAAAAAAATGAATTAGAAAGAAAACAATTTTAACTTGCAAGATTTTATAACAGACTCACAATAATCGTAACTGAATGCTAACTAACTCTAACAACCTCATAACAGAACGAAAACATCCCTCGCGATAACTAATTCACAACCTGCAAAAACCCTCTTCTAAAAACGACCTTAGGACCTTCCCTTCACAACATCACTTCACCTCTTCAACCTGAACTTCAACCTCCACCTGCATAAATCCACTCTCCATCACAGTTAAGAGGACCTTCATACCATCCATTTTCGTCTTCCAAAACAGAACGGATCCTTTTCACATTCCAACTTCTCATTCACCTTCACTCAAAACCTCCCTTAGAATTACGAAGAAAAAAACCGGTAACCACCAACGAACCCTCACTTCACTTCATCAACTGCTTCAACCTCACAATCACATCCACCGAACCTCCCTTCACCTCCACCCTGCAACCCGCCGCGGAACCCTCCACTTCTCACTTTGTCGATAACCAAACCATTCACAACCCTCAATCACAGAACCGAAACGGAAACAAAAAGAAGAAACGGAAGAGAAAAGGAAACGAAAAACGCAGAAGAGAAGAAAAGAAAAGATACCGGGATTTATCACTTTTCGACAATAATCGCGGCGTAATCAACGGATAATCGGTGTTGTCGTCGCTTCAATTGCAACTGTTTCATCCACTGTCGGGATCGGAACAACCAGAACTAGAATCGCGCTTGAGATCTCCACCGGAGGAATCATCATCAGTGGTTATGGATCGGAGTTCGTCAAATCCACCGTTGGTTTCTGAAGAGCATCTTGATTATCCATCACGTTGTAAGGTATGGAAGTCTTGGAAATTTGATGTAATTGCGTTTCATTTTCTTCCATGTACCTGAGTTCTTTCACATCTGTCGCACGTGACTCTCCCCATTGCTGACTCATAGTGTTTCATGGTAACATCATCCATTCATTCGTAACGATGATCTTTTCAACATTAATGCCATCATTGTCAAGTCACTTGCCACTGCTATTGGTAAGTATTTCCCCCATGCCCTTATTAACATGATAAGCAACCCTGTGAACTCCACAGTTCCCATTGCTGCAGTGGTTTTCAAGAAGGCAGGAACGTATGATGAAAAGAGATTGTTTGGGGTTACAACCCTTGATGTGGTTAGGGCCAAAACTTTCTATCGTGGGAAAGCTAAAGTTCCAGTTGCTGATGTGAATGTACCTGTCATAGGAGGCCTTTATGGGGTTTGGGCTGGATTTCCCTGCGAGTAACCGGTAAAGCGTGGGGTTGTGTTACTGGAAACTAAGGATTATATTTATGAATTGTATTGTTGTGATAAGCGACGAAAAAATAGATGCATCATTTATACATCAAAGAATCAAGGTAAGTTAGGGTGTGTGATGCATTGCTTCTATACAGGAAATCAACCAACCTGCATAAACCACCAGAAAAACCTGCATTGCAATGACAACAAAACTCAGTTCTATAATGAAAACTCCGACCAAAAAAATGAATTAGAAAGAAAACAATTTTAACTTGCAAGATTTTATAACAGACTCACAACAATCGTAACTGAATGCTAACTAACTCTAACAACCTCATAACAGAACGAAAACATCCCTCGCGATAACTAATTCACAACCTGCAAAAACCCTCTTCTAAAAACGACCTTAGGACCTTCCCTTCACAACATCACTTCACCTCTTCAACCAGGACTTCAACCTCCAGCTGCATAAATCCACTCTCCATCACAGTTAAGAGGACCTTCATACCATCCATTTTCGTCTTCCAAAACAGAACGGATCCTTTTCACATTCCAACTTCTCATTCACCTTCACTCAAAACCTCCCTTAGAATTACGAAGAAAAAAAACCGGTAACCACCAACGAACCCTCACTTCACTTCATCAACTGCTTCAACCTCACAATCACATCCACCGAACCTCCCTTCACCTTCACCCTGCAACCCGCCGCGGAACCCTCCTTTTCTCACTTTGTCGATAACCAAACCATTCACAACCCTCAATCACTGAACCGAAACGGAAACAAAAAGAAGAAGCGGAAGAGAAAAGGAAACGAAAAACGCAAATGAGAAGAATGAAGGTGAGAAAAATAAGAAAGGGGGGTTTGAATTGTTTTGGAAAATAAGCGCTTTTTCAAAATAAAGACCACACAAGGAATTTATACTGGTTCGCTTATAATACAAAGCTACTCCAGTCCACCCGGCCAAGGTGATTTTGCCTTCAACAAGGACTTAATCCTCTAATCTTGAAAGATTGTTTACAACCAACGTCTAAGAGAAAGATCTCTTAGTCCTCTCAAGTATACAGACTGCGCAGAGTCACTTGAGGAAATAAAACACTAGATAAAAAGACTATGTAATCTAGAGTGCTTCTAAGATAAGCAAATATTACAACAGTAAGAACAAAAGAGTGTTTCACGTTCTAAGCAAAAGCTTTGTGAAAGATTGAGAGAGAGAGAGAGAATGTTTCAGTGTATGCTTGCGCGCCTCTCAATGTTGATTGCTGTCCTTTATATAGGAGTGAAAGGACCGTTGAAATTGATGGCAGATAATTTGTCTTGAATAGGAATTAATGCCATAACTTCTGTTGTTTCTTGCCAAAACAACTTTGTCTCCCCGAATAACTTCTTTCCAAATATAGTTCCTTTCCATTTGAATTTGAAGTTAACGTTACTCTTTCTGTATTAGGAAATCTTTATTATCAAAGTCTGCGTGACTCTGGGAATCTTGGAATCTTGCTGTGTTGATTCGGAGCTTCTGATGTTTATCTTAAGGAGTTCTGATGATGTCTTCAGATGACGCTGAGAGCTTCTGGAATGATATACCGTTGTTCATAGTCAGAACTTCTAGAGTGCACTTCTTCTTCAGATGCTTCTGATATTCTGTTGTTTTGCTCAGAGTTAGAACTTCTTGAGCGTGTTTCTACTTCATATGCTTCTGATCTTCTGATAACTTGTATCTGATATGATTCTGTATCTGATGATGTCATCAGATCTCTTCCTTCTTTCCTTAGAACCCTGCACACTTAGAAACTTTTCGTTAGGGTGCCATTTTTGGTTTCATCCTTTGTTATCATCAAAATCATGGAATCTGTTGTAGAACAATTTTTGTTCTTACAATCTCCCCCTTTTTGATGATGACAAAACAAACTTAAATAGCAGATGAAACAGGAAATATCAGATCAGGAGCTCCCCCTTAAATGAGCTAGGGAGTTCAGAAGTTCTTACCAGAGCTTCCAAGCAATGAAGTTTCGATACTATCTTGCAATTTCTTAAGTCCAATGTTAGATGAATTTATTTTTAAGAAAAGCGTGTTGCAGAGTGCTTAGGGTATTAGGCAATTTTCATCAGAGCTATATTGATTTCTCCCCTTTTTTGTCAGAACCAAAAAGACTTAAACAAAATAATCAAAAAGATATTATATTCAGATAATAGAGCAACAGAGACAATGGCAAGAAAGCAAACAAGCAAACATCAGAACAAGGAAAACAAGGCAACAAACAAAAAAATCCTAAGTGCCTAAGGGTTGGGAGGCGGAGGCATTCTCTGAAGCAGTTGAGCCAGCATGTTCTGAATGTTGTCGTTGACGGTGTCCTGTTTGTCCATTCTGGCTCTGAGTTCCTTCTGGTCTTTCTGAAGTTCTTCAAGTGTCTTGAGAACCATGGGAATGACAGAAGAGGACTCCCCCTAAGTCAGCGCACTATGTTCTTCAGCAGCTCTGGCTTCAGCTTCTGCACTGCCTTTGCTTCAGCTTCAGCAGCAGCAGCAGCAGCAGCATCAGCTAGAGCTTTAGCCTCAGCTTCCTTGGCCCTTTGGATTTCTGCTTGTCTAGCTCTTTCTTCTTCTTGCCTCCTGGCTTCTTCTTCAGCTTCTCTGGCAAGTCTCTCCTGTAGTCTTGCCTCAGCATCTCTGATGAAGTCGTTTCTGACTTGCTCAGAGATGTGCTTCAGTTTGAAGGCCTCAGAGGTCATCCAGCCAATGACCCTGTTCCAGTGTGTCCTTACAGAGTCAGGATCATCACTGATGCCAAAGTTAATGGTCAGAGACTTGACCTTCTGTACTGAAGCCCCTACGAACAACATTATGGCTTCCTCTAGGGTAGGCAGGGAATTATCAGGTTCAGAGGTTTGAGGTGGAGAGGTTGGAGGGCTTAGGTTTAATGTTAGAGGTTCAGGTTCAGCGGAAGTGTTTTGGGGGGTGATGTCAGAGGGTTGAGCTTCAGAAGGGTTGTTGGTTGTTTGTTCTGGGGGTGGTGAAGTGACTTCAGGTTCAGGTGGAGGTTGTTGTGGTTGTTGTGAGTTTTGGTTTAGAGAATAAAGGTGGGCTAAAGTGGGAGAAGCGGGGTCAGAAGGTTCTGGGTCAGAGGAGAGGATAAGGTAAGGGGTGATTCTGGGGCTGAAGAGGAGGAAGTGGTTTGATTCATTTCTTCAGCTTCAGATAAAGGTAGGGATGTATGGGCGAGATTAAATTTGGGTAGAGGTTGTGAGGTTCTGGTTGTAGAAGGTGGGGTTTCAAAGGTGGTGTAGATAGGTGCTGGGAGAGGATTAGAGGAAGCCACAGGAGGTTCAGAGGGAATAGAGGGAGCAGACTTACCAGTAGTTACTTGCAGAGGCGCTGGAGATCTTGTTTCAGAAGTTTCTCCTAGCCTTGCTTTCTTTGCCTTTGAAGACTTCTTTTCAGAGGGACCTCTTTTGAACTTGACGAAGTCTGATTCTGAATCTAGCATATCGTCTAGTCTGAAGTCAGAGATGTCTACTCCTTCATCCTTCAGACGCTGCATATAGTGAATGATTGCTTCTTTGGGTTCATTCTTGTAGAACCTTGCAAGACCATGTGGCAGCTTCCTCTGATCTTTCAAGGCGTCCCAAGAGGTGTCCAACGTGGGTTTGAATTGAATCTTCTTCAGAATTCCCATACTCTTCAGATTTCTGGCGTTCAAAGGCCTTCCAGTATCTATCGCCAGATCTTCCATAAGTTTGTTCTTCTCCAGATGATCTACAAGCCCATTTTCAATCAGAACATCAGACAGAAGTCTTCCCAGAGGGATGTAGGTTCTGGGTTTCATGTTGTTTTTGGTCTCCCGTACAGAGTCTCTGAGATACTTGAAGAGTAGTGCTGGGAGGCAGAGCTTCAAGCCCTTGTGAATGCAATACAGAATGCACTTCTGATCTGTATTGATGTAGTCAGAGGAGTTTGATGTTGGGCGGTGATGAATGGTTCCCAGAATGATCTTGAGCCATACTCTGAGGTTCTGATGAAGTTCTTTGTTCTTTGATGGATTGCCTTCAGTGTTGAGTTTGAAGATGGTGGGATTGATTACTTGAGCAATGCACTTTGATCTAGGGTTGATGTTGTAGATCCTTCTTCCTCCAGTTTTCTCCATGTTCAGTAAAGAGGCAATTGACTTTTCAGTAATCACTATCTTGACCCCCAACACGTAGGAGACGATGAAATGGTCATCAGCGTCAGCAAATCTCCAGAATTCTTTGATGAGGTTTGGGTAAACAGGGCCATAGAGCCGTTGAAAGTAGTTTTCCCAACCTTGTTGACGAAGTTCTTCAGTAAGATCTACTCCATTCCTTTTCATGTTGTTGAAGTCTACCAGTGATTCACATAAAACTTCCAATCCCTCAAAGGGAGTTGCCAGGTTGATATGAGGCTCACGATCAAGAACATGGGGTTCCTTGTACACTGGAGTAATGGTTACGCCTGTAACTGTTGGAGTGGGAATGCTTGTGCTTTGGGCTGTGGTGCTTGATTCCATTTGTTGAGAAAAGTTGAAAACTTGTTGTTGTTGGGCATCCATTGTTGATGAAGATGAGTTGAAGATGAACTGCTTGCAGAAATGCTTCAGAGAATAGGTTTGAGAGTGAGTGAGAGTGAAAAGTGTGTGAAGTGTGAGAGGAGTGTTTAAATACCCTAAACAAAAACACATGCAAAACGACACACAAAACAGCGTTAGCACAAAAACCAAGTTAGCACGCTTGGGGGAAAAATGATTATGGCTCATTAATGAATGTCTGATCCCAACAGTATGCACACTGCTCGAGGAGATCTCAAACGTCTGGCCTTTGAATTTCTTCTGGACAGCTGTCTAGAAGTTCCAAGGTTAGACGCTAAGTGCTCCACGTGGTTTGATGTATCTGATCTTCAGGAATACCAAAGGATTGGTTCCTGGAGATTTCTAACTCAGATATCTTCTTAGAAGTATCAGAGTCAGAGACAGAAGCTCATTTGTTTATGTCAGAGTCTCATTTTACATCTTCAGAGGCATAATTTATTCAGGGCAATTTTGAATGTTCAGATTTTCTAAGATAAAAAGAAATCTATCTTCAGCTAAAGGCTTAGTAAATATATTTGCCCATTGATGATCTGTATCAATGAACTTCAATGTTACTATCCCTTTCTGAACATAGTCTCTGATAAAATGATGTTTTATTTCAATGTGCTTAGCTCTGGAGTGTAGAATGGGATTCTTACTTAGACATATGGCAGCAGTGTTATCACAGAAGATAGGAATGTTACTCTCAAAGATTTGCAGATCTTCTAACTGATTCTTCATCCAGAGCATCTGAGTTATGCACAGTGATGCTGAGATGTATTCTGCTTCTGCAGTAGATAGAGCGATAGTTGACTGTCTCTTGCTGGCCCAGGATATCAGATTGTTTCCTAGGAGCTGGCAATTTCCAGATGTGCTTTTTCGTTCTAGTCTATCTCCTGCATAATCTGCATCACAGTAACCCGAAAGTCTATACTCTGATGTTTTCTCATACATCAGGCCCAGGTTAGGAGTTCCTTTCAGATATTTGAGAATTCTCTTAACTGCTGTTAAGTGAGTTTCTCTAGGATCTGATTGGAATCTGGCACAGAGACAGACACTAAAGAGAATATCAGGTCGAGTAGCAGTTAGATAGAGAAGAGAGCCTATCATACCTCGATAGAGCTTCTGACAAACCTTTTTGCTTACTTCTTCCTTTTCAAGAATGCATGTTGGATGCATGGGAGTTTTTGCAGAGTTGCAGTCAGCCATGTCAAATTTCTTCAGAACATCTTTAATGTATTTGCTTTGATGAACGTACGTGACTTCTGAAGTTTGATTAATTTGAATTCCCAGAAAGAACTTTAGTTCTTGCATTAAGCTCATTTCAAATTCTGCCTGTATTAACTCAGAGAATTCTTGACAAACAGGGGCGTTAGCTGAACCAAAAATAATATCATCAACGTATATCTGGCATATCATGAGATCATTGTTAAGGTTCTTACAGAAGAGTGTGGAGTCAACTTTTCCTCTGATAAAATTGTGTTCCAGAAGAAAATTGCTTAAACGTTCATACCAAGCTCTGGGAGCTTGTTTAAGTCCATATAAAGATTTTTTAAGTTTAAAGACATGTTCTGGAAATTTTGGATTTTCAAAACCTGGAGGTTGGTTGACATACACTTCTTCTGATATATAACCATTATGGAATGCGCTCTTGACATCCATTTGATATAATTTGATAGAGTGGTTTATAGCAAAAGAGACAAGAAGACGAATAGATTCTAACCTTGCGACTGGAGCAAAGGTTTCATTGTAGTCAATACCTTCTTGTTGACTGTAACCTTGAGCTACCAGTCGAGCTTTGTTTCTGACGACTTCTCCTTTCTCATTCAGCTTGTTTCTGAATACCCATCTGGTTCCAATAACGTGAGTGCCTCTGGGCTTAGGAACGAGATCCCAGACATCATTCTTTGTGAATTGATCTAATTCTTCTTGCATGGCTAAAACCCAGTCGTTATCTTGAAGTGCTTCATCACAGGACGTAGGCTCGATCAGAGACACTAGTCCTAGAGAAGTATCTTCAGAGGTCCTGAAGGTAGATCTGGTTCTGACAGGTTCGTCCTTGTTGCCCAGAATCAAATCTTCAGATACGTTGATACGACTTTTAACTTTCTTTGGGATTACTGGGGAATTAATTTCCTCAGAGTTTTGAGTGGCAGTTACTTCTGGAGCTTTATCAGATCCTGCAAGAGTGATTTCTAAATCTGCAAAATTTTCAACTAGCTTTGACTTTTCAGGGTCAAGCTTATCGTCAAATCTGACATGAATTGATTCTTCCACAGTTTTGGTTTCTGTGTTGAATACTCCGTAGCCTTTAGAGCGTTCTGAGTATCCTAACATAATACCTTTCTGTGCTTTGGAATCAAACTTGTTCAGATGTTCTTTAGTGTTTAAAATAAAGCAAGAACATCCAAATGGATGAAAATATGAAATGTTTGGTTTCCTTCCTTTACACAGTTCATAGGGAGTCTTATCCAGAATAGGTCTTATGGAGATTCTATTCTGAATGTAACACGTTGTATTTACAGCTTCGGCCCAAAAGTGCTTTGCCACATTAGTTTCATTGATCATAGTTCTGGCCATCTCTTGGAGTGTCCTATTCTTCCTCTCTACAACTCCATTTTGTTGTGGAGTTCTAGGGCAGGAGAAATCATGGGATATTCCATTAGAGTCAAATAATTCCTCAAAGGATTTATTTTCAAATTCCCCACCATGATCACTTCTGACTCTGATAATCTTAGAGTCAAATTCTTTTTGCACTTTGGAGCAGAAACTAGTGAATACAGAGTGAGACTCACTCTTGTGCTTTAGGAATTTCACCCATGTCCATCGACTGTAATCATCAATAATGACTAGTCCATACTTCTTTCCATTGACTGATGCTGTTTTCACAGGACCAAATAGGTCAATGTGGAGAAGTTCCAGAGGCTTAGAGGTAGTAACAATAGTTTTCTTTTTAAAAGATGTTTTTGAAAATTTTCCTTTCTGACATGCTTCACATAGAGCATCTGAAGAAAACTTCAGTTTAGGTAGGCCTCTGAGTAACTCGAGTTTATTTAGCTGAGATAGTTTTCTCATGCTAATGTGGCCCAAGCGTCTATGCCATACCCATTGCTCTTCGTGAACAGACATCAGACATTTAACATTTTGTTCTTTTAAATCAGAAAGATTAATTTTATAAATATTGTTTTTCCTCTTGCCTGTGAATAGGACTGAACCATTGTTTTGATTTATGGCTTTACATGTTTTTTGATTAAAGATCACGTCATAACCGTTATCACTTAATTGACTTATGGATAACAAATTATGCATTAATCCTTCTACGTAAAGAACATCAGATATAGAGGGAAGAGTACCATTACCAATAGTTCCGGAGCCTCTGATCCTTCCTTTCTGATCTCCTCCAAAGCCTACGAATCCAGCGTCTTTAAGTTCTGACTTTGGAACATAGACTTTCTTCCCGTCATGTGTCGCGAGCATCCAGAATCCAGGTACCATGACTGGTGTCTGAACTTTGCTGCATAGGATATCTGCAACATAAACAATCTTATCTTTTGGTACCCAGAGTTTCTTGGGTCCTTTCTGATTAGTTTTCCCAGAGTTTCTTATAACTTTGGGTTTTCTAGCATTTTCAAATTTTTGTTCTTGTGTGTGTGTATAGTGATATGAAAACGGAGATTTAAGTTGGTCACCAGTAGAAGTTTTATCTTCCTTAGGATCATACCCAATTCCCTTTTTATTGTTCTGACTGACTCCATAAATCATGGATGCCATGACACTCCTACCTATCCCATTTTTCAGAAATTCTTGAAAGGCTTCTTCGTATTTATAAATTATTGTATTTGAAGTCTGTGGAGCTTGAGATAACACTTCTTCCAGTTCTAAACGATTTTTATTCGCTGCATCTCTTTGTAATATTAAGGATCTGATTTCATCCTCTCGTTTTAGAATTGTCATCTCAAGTTTGCCACATTTTTCAAATTTTGCTCCAAGACAGCTTTTTATATTTTTAAACTTTTGTTTTAATTTCTGATATGAGCTAAGAGTTTCTGACAAGCATGATTCTAGATCAGATCGAGAGAGTTCAGAAAATACCTTTTCAGATTCTTCATTTGAGCTGCTCCTGGATGTGGTAGCCATAAATGCCACATTGGCCTGTTCATCAGAGTCAGATTCTGATGAGCCAGATTCACTATCATCCCAAGTAGCCATTAGTCCTTTCTTTGTCCTGAAGGTATTTTTCTTGAAACTTTCTTTTCTGGGATTGTCTTTCTTTAGCTTGGGGCATTCATTACTGTAATGACCTGTTTCTTTACATTCATAACAAGTAATATCTTTGTTAGTTTTACCTTTTAAGGTTGATTCTGATCGATCCCCTCTAGGTCTTGGTCTTCTGAAGTTGTTGTTCCTCTTTTTCCAGAGTTGTTTAACTCTTCTGGTCAGGAGGGACAATTCTTCTTCATCATCAGAATCTTCTGGTTCAGAGTCATCAGCATCTTCAGTTTCTGCCTGGAATGCTTTGGTTCTGTCAGATTTACGTCTTTCAAATCTGGACTTTAATGCTACAAACTTGTTCTTTTTCTGAGGCTCATCTTCCTCTAGTTCTATCTCATGGCTTCTGAGGGAACTGACAAGCTCTTCAAGACTGATATTGTTCAGATCCTTTGACAGCTTCAGGGCAGTAACCATGGGTCTCCACTTCTTTGGCAAACTTCTGACTATCTTTTTGACGTGGTCTGCAGTTGTGTATCCTTTGTCTAGAACCTTGAGACCTATAATAAGAGTTTGGAATCTAGAGAACATTACCTTTATGGCTTTGTCATCTTCCATTTTGAAAGCTTCATATTTCTGGATAAGCGCCTGAGCCTTTGTCTCTTTGACTTGGGAGTTTCCTTCATGAGTCATCTTCAGAGAGTCAAGTATGTCTTTGGTTGTTTCTCTGTTGGTGATCTTTTCATACTCGTTGTAAGATATAGCATTGAGAAGTATGGTTCTGGCCTTGTGGTGATTTTTGAAGACACGCTTCTGATCTTCTGACATCTTACTTATGGGAACTTCAACTCCATTTTCTGAGACGGGAGGTGTGTATCCATCTGTGACAATGTCCCAGAGATCAGCATCATAGCCTAGGAAGAAGCTCTCAATCCTGTCTTTCCAGTAGTCGAATTTTTCTCCATCAAAGACAGGAGGCTTAGCATTGTAACTGTCTCTTTCATTTGTGTGGGCCATAGTTTTTCTCGTTCTGGATCTCTCTACACTGTTAAGTGTTTGATTAGAAAATCAATAACAGAGTCGAAGCTCTGATACCAATTGAAGGTGAGAAAAACAAGAAAGGGGGGTTTGAATTGTTTTGGAAAATAAGCGCTTTTTCAAAATAAAGACCACACAAGGAATTTATACTGGTTCGCTTATAACACAAAGCTACTCCAGTCCACCCGGCCAAGGTGATTTCGCCTTCAACAAGGACTTAATCCACTAATCTTGAAAGATTGTTTACAACCAACGTCTAAGAGAAAGATCTCTTAGTCCTCTCAAGTATACAGACTGCGCAGAGTCACTTGAGGAAATAAAACACTAGATAAAAAGACTATGTAATCTAGAGTGCTTCTAAGATAAGCAAATATTACAACAGTAAGAACAAAAGAGTGTTTCACGTTCTAAGCAAAAGCTTTGTGAAAGATTGAGAGAGAGAGAGAGAGAGAGAGAATGTTTCAGTGTATGCTTGCGCGCCTCTCAATGTTGATTGTTGTCCTTTATATAGGAGTGAAAGGATCGTTGAAATTGATGGCAAATAATTTGTCTTGAATAGGAATTAATGCCATAACTTCTGTTGTTTCTTGCCAAAACAACTTTGTCTCCCCGAATAACTTTTTTCCAAATATAGTTCCTTTCCATTTGAATTTGAAGTTAACGTTACTCTTTCTGTATTAGGAAATCCATTATCAAAGTCTGCGTGACTCTGGGAATCTTGGAATCTTGCTGTGTTGATTCGGAGCTTCTGATGTTTATCTTAAGGAGTTCTGATGATGTCTTCAGATGACGCTGAGAGCTTCTGGAATGATATACCGTTGTTCAAAGTCAAAACTTCTAGAGTGCACTTCTTCTTCAGATGCTTATGATATTCTACTGTATTGCTCAGAGTTAGAACTTCTTGAGCGTGTTTCTACTTCAGATGCTTCTGATATTTTGATAATTTGTATCTGATATGATTTTGTATCTGATGACGTCATCAGATCTCTTCCTTCTTTCCTTAGAACCCTGCACACTTAGAAACTTTTCGTTAGGGTGCCATTTTTGGTTTCATCCTTTGTTATCATCATAATCATGGAATCTGTTGTAGAACAATTTTTGTTCTTACAAAGACAAGAAAAGATACCGGGATTTATCACTTTTCGACAATAATCGCGGCGTAATCAACGGATAATCGGTGTTGTCGTCGCTTCAATTGCAACTGTTTCATCCACTGTCGGGATCAGAACAACCAGAACTAGAATCGCGCTTGAGATCTCTACCAGAGGAATCATCATCAGTGGTTATGGATCGGAGTTCGTCAAATCCACCGTTGGTTTCTGAAGAGCATCTTGATTATCCATCACGTTGTAAGGTATGGAAGTCTTGGAAATTCGATGTAATTACGTTTCATTTTCTTCCATGGACCTGAGTTCTTTCACATCTGTCGCACGTGACTCTCCCCATTGCTGACTCATAGTGTTTCATGGTAACATCATCCATTCATTCGTAACGATGATCTTTTCAACATTAATGCCAGCATTGTCAAGTCACTTGCCACTGCTATTGCTAAGTATTTACCCCATTCCCTTATTAACATGATAAGCAACCCTGTGAACTCCACAGTTCCCATTGCTGCAGTGGTTTTCAAGAAGGCAGGAACGTATGATGAAAAGAGATTGTTTGGGGTTACAACCCTTGATGTGGTTAGGGCCAAAACTTTCTATCGTGGGAAAGCTAAAGTTCCAGTTGCTGATGTGAATGTACCTGTCATAGGAGGCCTTTATGGGGTTTGGGCTGGATTTCCATGCGAGTAACCGGCAAAGCGTGGGGTTGTGTTACTGGAAACTAAGGATTATATTTATGAATTGTATTGTTGTGATAAGCGACGAAAAAATAGATGCGTCATTTATACATCAAAGAATCAAGGTAAGTTAGGGTGTGTGATGCATTGCTTCTATACAGGAAATCAACCAACCTGCATAAACCACCAGAAAAACCTGCATTGCAATGACAACAAAACTCAGTTCTATAATGAAAACTCCGACCAAAAAAATGAATTAGAAAGAAAACAATTTTAACTTGCAAGATTTTATAACAGACTCACAACAATCGTAACTGAATGCTAACTAACTCTAACAACCTCATAACAGAACGAAAACATCCCTCGCGATAACTAATTCACAACCTGCAAAAACCCTCTTCTAAAAACGACCTTAGGACCTTCCCTTCACAACATAACTTCACCTCTTCAACCTGAACTTCAACCTCCACCTGCATAAATCCACTCTCCATCACAGGTAAGAGGACCTTCATACCATCCATTTTCGTCTTCCAAAACAGGACGGATCCTTTTCACATTCCAACTTCTCATTCACCTTCACCTCAAAACCTCCCTTAGAATTATGAAAAAAAAACGGCAACTACCAACGAACCCTCATTTCACTTCATCAACTGCTTCAACCTCACAATCACATCCACCGAACCTCCCTTCACCTCCACCCTGCAACCCGCCGCGGAACCCTCCACTTCTCACTTTGTCGATACCCAAACCATTCACAACCCTCAATCACATAACCGAAACGGAAACAAAAAGAAGAAGCGGAAGAGAAAAGGAAACGAAAAACGCAGAAGAGAAGAAAAGAAAAGATACCGGGATTTATCACTTTTCGACAATAATCGCGGCGTAATCAACGGATAATCGGTGTTGTCGTCGCTTCAATTGCAACTGTTTCATCCACTGTCGGGATCGGAACGACCAGAACTAGAATCGCGCTTGAGATCTCTACCGGGGGAATCATCATCAGTGGTTATGGATCGGAGTTCGTCAAATCCACCGTTGGTTTCTTAAGAGCCTCTTGATTATCCATCACGTTGTAAGGTATGGAAGTCTTGGAAATTTGATGTAATTGCGTTTCATTTTCTTCCATGGACCTGAGTTCTTTCACATCTGTCGCACGTGACTCTCCCCATTGCTGACTCATAGTGTTTCATGGTAACATCATCCATTCATTCGTAATGATGATCTTTTCAACATTAATGCCAGCATTGTCAAGTCACTTGCCACTGCTATTGCTAAGTATTTCCCCCATGCCCTTATTAACATGATAAGCAACCCTGTGAACTCCACAGTTCCCATTGTTGCAGTGGTTTTCAAGAAGGCAGGAACGTATGATGAAAAGAGTTTATTTGGGGTTACAACCCTTGATGTGGTTAGGGCCAAAACTTTCTATCGTGGGAAAGCTAAAGTTCCAGTTGCTGATGTGAATGTACCTGTCATAGGAGGCCTTTATGGGTTTTGGGTTGGATTTCCCTGCGAGTAACCGGCAAAGCGTGGGGTTGTGTTACTGGAAACTAAGGATTATATTTATGAATTGTATTGTTGTGATAAGCGACGAAAAAATAGATGCATCATTTATACATCAAAGAATCAAGGTAAGTTAGGGTGTGTGATGCATTGCTTCTATACAGGAAATCAACCAACCTGCATAAACCACCAGAAAAACCTGCATTGCAATGACAACAAAACTCAGTGCTATAATGAAAACTCCGACCAAAAAAATGAATTAGAAAGAAAACAATTTTAACTTGCAAGATTTTATAACAGACTCACAACAATCGTAACTGAATGCTAACTAACTCTAACAACCTCATAACAGAACGAAAACATCCCTCGCGATAACTAATTCACAACCTGCAAAAACCCTCTTCTAAAAACGACCTTAGGACCTTCCCTTCACAACATAACTTCACCTCTTCAACCTGAACATCAACCTCCACCTGCATAAATCCACTCTCCATCACAGTTAAGAGGGCCTTCATACCATCCATTTTCGTCTTCCAAAACGGAACGGATCCTTTTCACATTCCAACTTCTCATTCACCTTCACTCAAAACCTCCCTTAGAATTACGAAAAAAAAAAACGGTAACCACCAACGAACCCTCACTTCACTTCATCAACTGCTTCAACCTCACAATCACATCCACCAAACCTCCCTTCACCTCCACCCTGCAACCCACCGCGGAACCCTCCACTTCTCACTTTGTCGATAACCAAACCATTCACAACCCTCAATCACAGAACCGAAACGGAAACAAAAATAAGAAGCGGAAGACAAAAGGAAACGAAAAACGCAGAAGAGAAGAAAAGAAAAGATACTGGGATTTATCACTTTTCGACAATAATCGCGGCGTAATCAACGGATAATCGGTGTTGTCGTCGCTTCAATTGCAACTGTTTCATCCACTGTCGGGATCGGAACGACCAGAACTAGAATCGCGCTTGAGATCTCTACCGGAGGAATCATCATCAGTGGTTATGGATCGGAGTTCGTCAAATCCACCGTTGGTTTCTGAAGAGCATCTTGATTATCCATCACGTTGTAAGGTATGGAAGTCTTGGAAATTTGATGTAATTACGTTTCATTTTCTTCCATGGACCTGAGTTCTTTCACATCTGTCGCACGTGACTCTCCCCATTGCTGACTCATAGTGTTTCATGGTAACATCATCCATTCATTCGTAATGATGATCTTTTCAACATTAATGCCAGCATTGTTAAGTCACTTGCCACTGCTATTGCTAAGTATTTCCCCCATGCCCTTATTAACATGATAAGCAACCCTGTGAACTCCACAGTTCCCATTGCTGCAGTGGTTTTCAAGAAGGCAGGAATGTATGATGAAAAGAGTTTGTTTGGGGTTACAACCCTTGATGTGGTTATGGCCAAAACTTTCTATCGTGGGAAAGCTAAAGTTCTAGTTGCTGATGTGAATGTACCTGTCATAGGAGGCCTTTATGGGGTTTGGGTTGGATTTCCCTGCGAGTAACCGGCAAAGCGTGGGGTTGTGTTACTGGAAACTAAGGATTATATTTATGAATTGTATTGTTGTGATAAGCGACGAAAAAATAGATGCATCATTTATACATCAAAGAATCAAGGTAAGTTAGGGTGTGTGATGCATTGCTTCTATACAGGAAATCAACCAACCTGCATAAACCACCAGAAAAACCTGCATTGCAATGACAACAAAACTCAGTTCTATAATGAAAACTCCGACCAAAAAAATGAATTAGAAAGAAAACAATTTTAACTTGCAAGATTTTATAACAGACTCACAACAATCGTAACTGAATGCTAACTAACTCTAACAACCTCATAACAGAACGAAAACATCCCTCGCGATAACTAATTCACAACCTGCAAAAACCCTCTTCTAAAAACGACCTTAGGACCTTCCCTTCACAACATAACTTCACCTCTTCAACCTGAACTTCAACCTCCACCTGCATAAATCCACTCTCCATCACAGTTAAGAGGGCCTTCATACCATCCATTTTCGTCTTCCAAAACGGAACAGATCCTTTTCACATTCCAACTTCTCATTCACCTTCACTCAAAACCTCCCTTAGAATTACGAAGAAAAAAAACCGGTAACCACCAACGAACCCTCACTTCACTTCATCAACTGCTTCAACCTCACAATCACATCCACCAAACCTCCCTTCACCTCCACCCTGCAACCCGCCGCGGAACCCTCCACTTCTCACTTTGTCGATACCCAAACCATTCACAACCCTCAATCACAGAACCGAAACGGAAACAAAAAGAAGAAGTGGAAGAGAAAAGGAAACGAAAAACGCAGAAGAGAAGAAAAGAAAAGATATCGGGATTTATCACTTTTCGACAATAATCGCGGCGTAATCAACGGATAATCGGTGTTGTCGTCGCTTCAATTGCAACTGTTTCATCCACTGTCGGGATCGGAACGACCAGAACTAGAATCGCGCTTGAGATCTCTACCGGAGGAATCATCATCAGTGGTTATGGATCGGAGTTCGTCAAATCCACCGTTGGTTTCTTAAGAGCATCTTGATTATCCATCACGTTGTAAGGTATGGAAGTCTTGGAAATTTGATGTAATTGCGTTTCATTTTCTTCCATGGACCTGAGTTCTTTCACATCTGTCGCACGTGACTCTCCCCATTGCTGACTCATAGTGTTTCATGGTAACATCATCCATTCATTCGTAACGATGATATTTTCAACATTAATGCCAGCATTGTCAAGTCACTTGCCACTGCTATTGCTAAGTATTTCCCCCATGCCCTTATTAACATGATAAGCAACCCTGTGAACTCCACAGTTCCCATTGCTGCAGTGGTTTTCAAGAAGGCGGGAACGTATGATGAAAAGAGATTGTTTGGGGTTACAACCCTTGATGTGGTTAGGGCCAAAACTTTCTATCGTGGGAAAGCTAAAGTTCCAGTTGCTGATGTGAATGTACCTGTCATAGGAGGCCTTTATGGGGTTTGGGCTGGATTTCCCTGCGAGTAACCGGCAAAGCGTGGGGTTGTGTTACTGGAAACTAAGGATTATATTTATGAATTGTATTGTTGTGATAAGCGACGAAAAAATAGACGCATCATTTATACATCAAAGAATCAAGGTAAGTTAGGGTGTGTGATGCATTGCTTCTATACAGGAAATCAACCAACCTGCATAAACCACCAGAAAAACCTGCATTGCAATGACAACAAAACTCAGTTCTATAATGAAAACTCCGACCAAAAAAATGAATTAGAAAGAAAACAATTTTAACTTGCAAGATTTTATAACAGACTCACAACAATCGTAACTGAATGCTAACTAACTCTAACAACCTCATAACAGAACGAAAACATCCCTCGCGATAACTAATTCACAACCTGCAAAAACCCTCTTCTAAAAACGACCTTAGGACCTTCCCTTCACAACATAACTTCACCTCTTCAACCTGAACATCAACCTCCACCTGCATAAATCCACTCTCCATCACAGTTAAGAGGGCCTTCATACCATCCATTTTCGTCTTCCAAAACGGAACGGATCCTTTTCACATTCCAACTTCTCATTCACCTTCACTCAAAACCTCCCTTAGAATTACGAAAAAAAAAACCGGTAACCACCAACGAACCCTCACTTCACTTCATCAACTGCTTCAACCTCACAATCACATCCACCAAACCTCCCTTCACCTCCACCCTGCAACCCGCCGCGGAACCCTCCACTTCTCACTTTGTCGATAACCAAACCATTCACAACCCTCAATCACAGAACCGAAACGGAAACAAAAAGAAGAAGCGGAAGAGAAAAGGAAACGAAAAACGCAGAAGAGAAGAAAAGAAAAGATACCGGGATTTATCACTTTTCGACAATAATCGCGGCGTAATCAACGGATAATCGGTGTTGTCGTCGCTTCAATTGCAACTGTTTCATCCACTGTCGGGATCGGAACGACCAGAACTAGAATCGCGCTTGAGATCTCTACCGGAGGAATCATCATCAGTGGTTATGGATCGGAGTTCGTCAAATCCACCGTTGGTTTCTTAAGAGCATCTTGATTATCCATCACGTTGTAAGGTATGGAAGTCTTGGAAATTTGATGTAATTGCGTTTCATTTTCTTCCATGGACCTGAGTTCTTTCACATCTGTCGCACGTGACTCTCCCCATTGCTGACTCATAGTGTTTCATGGTAACATCATCCATTCATTCGTAACGATGATATTTTCAACATTAATGCCAGCATTGTCAAGTCACTTGCCACTGCTATTGCTAAGTATTTCCCCCATGCCCTTATTAACATGATAAGCAACCCTGTGAACTCCACAGTTCCCATTGCTGCAGTGGTTTTCAAGAAGGCGGGAACGTATGATGAAAAGAGATTGTTTGGGGTTACAACCCTTGATGTGGTTAGGGCCAAAACTTTCTATCGTGGGAAAGCTAAAGTTCCAGTTGCTGATGTGAATGTACCTGTCATAGGAGGCCTTTATGGGGTTTGGGCTGGATTTCCCTGCGAGTAACCGGCAAAGCGTGGGGTTGTGTTACTGGAAACTAAGGATTATATTTATGAATTGTATTGTTGTGATAAGCGACGAAAAAATAGACGCATCATTTATACATCAAAGAATCAAGGTAAGTTAGGGTGTGTGATGCATTGCTTCTATACAGGAAATCAACCAACCTGCATAAACCACCAGAAAAACCTGCATTGCAATGACAACAAAACTCAGTTCTATAATGAAAACTCCGACCAAAAAAATGAATTAGAAAGAAAACAATTTTAACTTGCAAGATTTTATAACAGACTCACAACAATCGTAACTGAATGCTAACTAACTCTAACAACCTCATAACAGAACGAAAACATCCCTCGCGATAACTAATTCACAACCTGCAAAAACCCTCTTCTAAAAACGACCTTAGGACCTTCCCTTCACAACATAACTTCACCTCTTCAACCTGAACTTCAACCTCCACCTGGATAACTCCACTCTCCATCACAGTTAAGAGGGCCTTCATACCATCCATTTTCGTCTTCCAAAACGGAACGGATCCTTTTCACATTCCAACTTCTCATTCACCTTCACTCAAAACCTCCCTTAGAATTACGGGAAAAAAAAACCGGTAACCACCAACGAACCCTCACTTCACTTCATCAACTGCTTCAACCTCACAATCACATCCACCAAACCTCCCTTCACCTCCACCCTGCAACCCGCCGCGGAACCCTCCACTTCTCACTTTGTCGATACCCAAACCATTCACAACCCTCAATCACAGAACCGAAACGGAAACAAAAAGAAGAAGTGGAAGAGAAAAGGAAACGAAAAACGCAGAAGAGAAGAAAAGAAAAGATACCGGGATTTATCACTTTTCGACAATAATCGCGGCGTAATCAACGGATAATCGGTGTTGTCGTCGCTTCAATTGCAACTGTTTCATCCACTGTCGGGATCGGAACGACCAGAACTAGAATCGCGCTTGAGATCTCTACCGGAGGAATCATCATCAGTGGTTATGGATCGGAGTTCGTCAAATCCACCGTTGGTTTCTTAAGAGCATCTTGATTATCCATCACGTTGTAAGGTATGGAAGTCTTGGAAATTTGATGTAATTGCGTTTCATTTTCTTCCATGGACCTGAGTTCTTTCACATCTGTCGCACGTGACTCTCCCCATTGCTGACTCATAGTGTTTCATGGTAACATCATCCATTCATTCGTAACGATGATATTTTCAACATTAATGCCAGCATTGTCAAGTCACTTGCCACTGCTATTGCTAAGTATTTCCCCCATGCCCTTATTAACATGATAAGCAACCCTGTGAACTCCACAGTTCCCATTGCTGCAGTGGTTTTCAAGAAGGCGGGAACGTATGATGAAAAGAGATTGTTTGGGGTTACAACCCTTGATGTGGTTAGGGCCAAAACTTTCTATCATGGGAAAGCTAAAGTTCCAGTTGCTGATGTGAATGTACCTGTCATAGGAGGCCTTTATGGGGTTTGGGCTGGATTTCCCTGCGAGTAACCGGCAAAGCGTGGGGTTGTGTTACTGGAAACTAAGGATTATATTTATGAATTGTATTGTTGTGATAAGCGACGAAAAAATAGATGCATCATTTATACATCAAAGAATCAAGGTAAGTTAGGGTGTGTGATGCATTGCTTCTATACAGGAAATTAACCAACCTGCATAAACCACCAGAAAAACCTGCATTGCAATGACAACAAAACTCAGTTCTATAATGAAAACTCCGACCAAAAAAATGAATTAGAAAGAAAACAATTTTAACTTGCAAGATTTTATAACAGACTCACAACAATCGTAACTGAATGCTAACTAACTCTAACAACCTCATAACAGAACGAAAACATCCCTCGCGATAACTAATTCACAACCTGCAAAAACCCTCTTCTAAAAACGACCTTAGGACCTTCCCTTCACAACATAACTTCACCTCTTCAACCTGAACATCAACCTCCACCTGCATAAATCCACTCTCCATCACAGTTAAGAGGGCCTTCATACCATCCATTTTCGTCTTCCAAAACGGAACGGATCCTTTTCACATTCCAACTTCTCATTCACCTTCACTCAAAACCTCCCTTAGAATTACGAAAAAAAAAAACGGTAACCACCAACGAACCCTCACTTCACTTCATCAACTGCTTCAACCTCACAATCACATCCACCAAACCTCCCTTCACCTCCACCCTGCAACCCGCCGCGGAACCCTCCACTTCTCACTTTGTCGATAACCAAACCATTCACAACCCTCAATCATAGAACCGAAACGGAAACAAAAAGAAGAAGCGGAAGAGAAAAGGAAACGAAAAACGCAGAAGAGAAGAAAAGAAAAGATACCGGGATTTATCACTTTTCGACAATAATCGCGGCGTAATCAACGGATAATCGGTGTTGTCGTCGCTTCAATTGCAACTGTTTCATCCACTGTCGGGATCGGAACGACCAGAACTAGAATCGCACTTGAGATCTCTACCGGAGGAATCATCATCAGTGGTTATGGATCGGAGTTCGTCAAATCCACCGTTGGTTTCTTAAGAGCATCTTGATTATCCATCACGTTGTAAGGTATGGAAGTCTTGGAAATTTGATGTAATTGCGTTTCATTTTCTTCCATGGACCTGAGTTCTTTCACATCTGTCGCACGTGACTCTCCCCATTGCTGACTCATAGTGTTTCATGGTAACATCATCCATTCATTCGTAACGATGATATTTTCAACATTAATGCCAGCATTGTCAAGTCACTTGCCACTGCTATTGCTAAGTATTTCCCCCATGCCCTTATTAACATGATAAGCAACCCTGTGAACTCCACAGTTCCCATTGCTGCAGTGGTTTTCAAGAAGGCGGGAACGTATGATGAAAAGAGATTGTTTGGGGTTACAACCCTTGATGTGGTTAGGGCCAAAACTTTCTATCGTGGGAAAGCTAAAGTTCCAGTTGCTGATGTGAATGTACCTGTCATAGGAGGCCTTTATGGGGTTTGGGCTGGATTTCCCTGCGAGTAACCGGCAAAGCGTGGGGTTGTGTTACTGGAAACTAAGGATTATATTTATGAATTGTATTGTTGTGATAAGCGACGAAAAAATAGATGCATCATTTATACATCAAAGAATCAAGGTAAGTTAGGGTGTGTGATGCATTGCTTCTATACAGGAAATCAACCAACCTGCATAAACCACCAGAAAAACCTGCATTGCAATGACAACAAAACTCAGTTCTATAATGAAAACTCCGACCAAAAAAATGAATTAGAAAGAAAACAATTTTAACTTGCAAGATTTTATAACAGACTCACAACAATCGTAACTGAATGCTAACTAACTCTAACAACCTCATAACAGAACGAAAACATCCCTCGCGATAACTAATTCACAACCTGCAAAAACCCTCTTCTAAAAACGACCTTAGGACCTTCCCTTCACAACATAACTTCACCTCTTCAACCTGAACATCAACCTCCACCTGCATAAATCCACTCTCCATCACAGTTAAGAGGGCCTTCATACCATCCATTTTCGTCTTCCAAAACGGAACGGATCCTTTTCACATTCCAACTTCTCATTCACCTTCACTCAAAACCTCCCTTAGAATTACGAAAAAAAAACCGGTAACCACCAACGAACCCTCACTTCACTTCATCAACTGCTTCAACCTCACAATCACATCCACCAAACCTCCCTTCACCTCCACCCTGCAACCCGCCGCGGAACCCTCCACTTCTCACTTTGTCGATAACCAAACCATTCACAACCCTCAATCACAGAACCGAAACGAAAACAAAAAGAAGAAGCGGAAGAGAAAAGGAAATGAAAAACGCAGAAGAGAAGAAAAGAAAAGATACCGGGATTTATCACTTTTCGACAATAATCGCGGCGTAATCAACGGATAATCGGTGTTGTCGTCGCTTCAATTGCAACTGTTTCATCCACTGTCGGGATCGGAACGACCAGAACTAGAATCGCGCTTGAGATCTCTACCGGAGGAATCATCATCAGTGGTTATGGATCGGAGTTCGTCAAATCCACCGTTGGTTTCTTAAGAGCATCTTGATTATCCATCACGTTGTAAGGTATGGAAGTCTTGGAAATTTGATGTAATTGCGTTTCATTTTCTTCCATGGACCTGAGTTCTTTCACATCTGTCGCACGTGACTCTCCCCATTGCTGACTCATAGTGTTTCATGGTAACATCATCCATTCATTCGTAACGATGATCTTTTCAACATTAATGCCAGCATTGTCAAGTCACTTGCCACTGCTATTGCTAAGTATTTCCCCCATGCCCTTATTAACATGATAAGCAACCCTGTGAACTCCACAGTTCCCATTGCTGCAGTGGTTTTCAAGAAGGCAGGAACGTATGATGAAAAGAGATTGTTTGGGGTTACAACCCTTGATGTGAAGCTCTCTAACAGGAAAACAACAAGCCCAAAACTTTCTTGGCATTGCTCAATAGCCCGTTTCAGTTGGCGCCTTCCTCGAATCCAACCCTGTGGATAAACCCTTTTCCAATACTTCATCAAAAGCTCAGCTCCAGTCGGAAAATCAGTTGTAAGCCCAGTTCTGTTGGCAAAACCACCCCTAGAGGCCTGTTCCGTTGACAATCCTCATCATCAAGCCCAAGTCTTTGCATTTGGCCATCATTTCCATTATCAAGCCAAAGTCTTTGCATTTGGCCATCATTTCCATTATCAAGCCCGAATCTTCGCATTTGGCTCCTCCGCCTATCAAACCCAAGTCTTTGCATTTGGCATTTCTATCCCCCAAACCCAAATATTCGCGTTTGGTCTCTCCGCCTATCAAGCCCAAGTCTTTGCATTTGGCCTTTCTATCCCCTAAGCCCGAATCTTCGCATTTGGCCTTTCCGCCTATCAAGCCCAAGTCTTTGCATTTGGCCTTTCTATCCCCCAAACCCAAATCTTCGCATTTGGCCTCCCCGCCTATCAAGCCCAAGTTTTTGCATTTGGCCTTTCTATCCCCCAAGCTCAAATCTTCGCATTTGGCCTCTCCTCCTATAAAGCCCAAGTCTTTGCATTTGGCCTTTCTATCCCCCAAGCTCAAATCTTCGCATTTGGCCTCTCCGCCTATCAAGCCCAAGTCTTTGCATTTGGCATTTCTATCCCCCAAGCCCAAATCTTCGCATTTGGCTCCTCCGCCTATCAAGCCCAAGTCTTTGCATTTGGCCTTTCTATCCCCCAAGCCCAAATATTCGCATTTGGCCTCTCCGCCTATCAAGCCCAAGTCTTTGCATTTGGTCTTTCTATCCTCTAAGCCCAAGTCTTCGTTCTTGGCATATCCCCTTATCAAGCTCAAGTATTCGCATTTGACCTTTCTATCCTTCAAGCCCAAGTCTTCGTGCTTGGCCTCTCCCCTTATTAAGCCCAAGTCTTCGCATTTGACCTTTCTATCCCCCAAGCCCATATCTTCGCATTTGGCCTCTCCATTTATCAAGCCCAAGTCTTCGCATTTGGCCTTTCTATCCCCCAAGCCCAAATCTTCGCATTTGGCCTCTTCGCCTATCAAGCCCAAGTCTTTTCATTTGTTCTTTCTATCCCCCAAGCCCAAATCTACGCATTTGGCCTCTCCATCTACAAGCCCAAGTCTTCGCATTTGGCCTTTCTATCCTCCAATCCCAAGTCTTCGCATTTGGCTTTTCCATCTATCAAGCCCAAGTCTTCGCATTTGGCTTTTCTATCCTCCAAACCCAAGTCTTCATGCTTGACCTCTCCATCTATCAAGCCCAAGTCTTCGCATTTGGCTTTTCTATCCTCCAAGCCCAAGTCTTTGTGCTTGGCCTCTCCACTCATCAAGCCCAAACTTTTTGTTGGCCACCCTTCCCCACTTCCCCGGTGATGTCAAACATACATAATATCAAACATTGTTGTTTGTCTTTGCAATTTGTATTATGCTTGACCAATCCTTTCACCCCATTTGTCAAACATACATAATATCATACCTTCTTGTGTGTCTTTGCAATTTGTATTATGTTTTACCAATCCTTTGTATCATTTTCCTCAGCATTGTCAAAACGCAAATAATATCAAACCTTCATGTGTGTCTTTGCAATTTGTATTATGTTTGACCAGTCCTTTCACCCCAATTCTCCGGTAGTGTCAAGCATATATAATATCAGGCCTTCCTGTGTGTCTTTTCAATTTGTATTATGCTTGACCAATCCTTTCACCCCATTTCTCCGGTAGTGTCAAACATACATAATATCAGACCTTCCTGTGTGTCTTTGCAATTTGTATTATGTTTGACCAATCCTTTGTATCATTTTCCCCAGTCGTGTCAAACATACATAATATCATACCTTCCTGTGTGTCTTTGCAATTTGTATTATGCTTGACCAATCCCTGTGATCCATTTCCCCAACTGTGTCAAACATACATAATGTCAGACCTTCCGGTGTGTCTTTGCAATTTGTATTATGTTTGACCAATCCTTTCTACCCATTTCCCGGGCACTGTCAAAATGCAAATACTATCAGACCTTCCTGTGTGTCTTTGTAAATTTGAACGTGTTTAAACAGTACCTCTGTGTGAGTCTGAACTTTGTGTCCCGTAGTCACCGCCTCCTGGAAATACCAGATGTTGTTTATGCCTTCCTTCCTTTTCTGGCCGACTATAAAAAAAATCCCCTATGAGAACCCAGTACATGATGGTTCTATCCACATCCTTTCTTCGCCAACCGCCACATCAAAGTCCAGGTTCCACCTGACAAATCATTCTTTCCAATATCCTTCACCCCTTGCTCCCCAAACGGAAATTTTCTCTCAGCACTTGCCAGAGAGTTTTGAAAAAACCATAAAAAAAAAGCTTGTTCATAAAAAAATAGAGAGCTTGTTGAAAAAAAAGAGATCAATTACATTGCATTAGCATACTGCATACGTCATACATCCCTAACCTTTCATAACTATCCATTTACCAAATAACATTTCAATCCCCAGCAGCTGCCTTACACAAAAGCTATTTTGTTCATCCTATACCTCAGTGGAGAATTTCTTCGTGACCTATATTCACATTTCATTTGTTCTTGGTGGGAAATTTTTTTGATATTTTTAGTATTTAATCTCCTCCTACCTTGAATGTCCGGAATCTATTACTATCCATACATTCAAGTTTGAGAAGATTAAATAGGGGCAACTATCATACCCCAAAATTCACCCCACCTTTCATAAAGTTCATCTAGGCCACTAACCCTAATCATTTGTATAGTCTTATAGACATTTCATTTCATTTGCATAATCATGGTCCAATACAAGAGGACAAGTATCTTGAATTCCAGGCTTTGTGCTTGCACCTGGTGGAAGTTAAGGTTTCTCTGCAACTTAAGGTGGCTCACTATCAAACCCTAATTGGAGGTAGCTCTCGATGCTTGTGTATTGTGCTCATCATTGATGATTCGATTGTGAGTTCTTGGTGAAGCAAAACCCAACTTTGGGGATTCCTACTTGATGAGGGAGCCATAACCCTAATCTCATCACTCATTGTGCTTGATTTTGCTTGGTCAAACTTCATCTTACAATCTCGTTCTTTAGCCATTCATGTTGCCTCCTTTGGTTTTGGGTTCCATCGAGTTCACACTTTTCCATGTGCATCTTTTGTTTGTGACCATTGGTTCTGGTCCAAATTCATGGCCCCACAAATTTCATCTGATCATTTTCTTATTCATAGCTCAGGGTTTGTTCATAGTTTATTCATGTTCATAATCTGTTCACGATGGATTTCATTGGTTCATTAGTCCATGTTAAGGTGATCTATCAAAGTCTTGTTAGTGTTAGTCGTCATCCATTCAAGTGTGTTGATTTCAAGAGGCTTAGCTTTGAGTATGTGATTGGTTCGTTCAAGTCTATTTCCCATATAATTCAATTCGTTTTCAATATAATGGTTTATTTATCAAAGTCATGTTCATGTCAATTCAATCATTACAACATCTAGCCCATGACCAAGATCTCACTCAAACGGCTACTACATTACATTTCATTGTTTATTACATGGAAGAGTGCAATTTGGAAACTTTGACCAGTTGTTGACTTTGGTCAACAGTTGACTTTTGGTCAACCGATTGACCAAAGTCAACCACCAATTTCCAAACCTAAGTCTCATTTCCTAAACTATCATTCGTGATTCATTTCATTTTCCGACCATTTTCTCTTTTCAATACAATTCAAACCGTTTAAAAGGAAATGAGATTTCATTATTTTCATAGAATGTAATAACTCCCCATACATTCAAAATCACATTATAAGCCAACCATAACCATATAACCATGCATGAACCATTTTAATTCACATGACCATTTAAAACCACCATTCACTTTCAAAGTTACAAATAATTTCAGCCATGTTAAGTCACTAATTACACAAGCCATACATGTTTGGTTTCCAAATACATGAACCATATATTTTCAAACCAATTCACATTGTCATTTACAATTCCATTCATTACAATATTGAACCCTGCCAATTTATACAATTCAAGGCATATTCCATAGTCACTACACCCATTACAAACATAAACTCTACAATAAATATTCTACATTCCGAAATTAATCCCATCAAAGATCCATGACAACTTCGATAATGCACTCCATGACCTCTAAGCTTCAAAACAATTCAAGCTTCTTTTGCGATTCCAAGCCTTTGTCCAAAACCGAGCCACTTACATACTTCCTACACAAAACCATGAAGATAAAAATTAGTTCACCTGCATAATATTTTTCTAACCACATTAAACTAACACAAACTGTTATAATAAAGTTTCTAAGCCGTTTTCAATTTCTCCACAACAACTTCACTTCATAGCCATGATCTTAATCATAATGATATTCCAATGGTGCCTTGCCTTTATATGTACACACAGGAAGATAGAAATCTTTGTTATGTATGCGCTAGCCAATCGTCACTTTCCATTAAGGAGAATAGAAATTCTGTTGAGGATAATCTACAAGTCAGAGAAACCTGTAAAAGGAATTGAACCTGGAATTGATAACAAATTAATTTCGAGCCTCCTAAACAAACCGACATAAAACCTCTTACATTCTTCTGAACATGTAATGGGATCCTTGAGACAAAGCATAAGCATAAGAGATTTCTAACAAAAGCATTACGGAACGAGTGGCACGGTAAAAAGGCAAAGCATGCTACCATCTTAAACCAACCTTAACCTGCAAAATTTCCATAGCAGAAAAACAAGAAATTTCTAACCGTAATACCCTCACCCAATCTCCAACAAAACCTACACAAATCGGTCCTTCAAGCCTTCAAAAAGTAGCCATAAACCTTCCAAGCCGAACCCAATTCGGAATTCATAAAACTTCATATAATACAATCGGTAACCGAAGCTCCTTCGAACCACCTAGAAAAATCCATAACAGAGATCAAAAGGAAAGTCAAATAACATAATGAAAATATCAATTCATAAATAGAATTCCAAGTGCATTCGGATCCACCTGCTAAGTGAGCTAGCAAAACTGTACAAAATTCCAAGGACTTTGCAATATCGGTACCCCGTTTTGACCATAATGCCTAAACCTTCCAGAACAGGATATTATCACCCTTCTGCAACCACTTTAACCTACGTAAACACGAGTCAAAAATATAATAGAATAGGAGAAGAAAACTCAGAAGTAGAGAAAAAAAAGAGCATTCAACAACAGAGAGAATAATGAGGCCATCCATGCTCAGATCCATCCACTCAACCGTGTCCCGCAGCCGATCTCACCTAGCCCGTCGTGGCTATGCCACCAAACCGGTCCCAGAATGCAAGGTGGCCATTCTCGACGCTGCCAGCAGTATCGGCCAGCCCCTCTCTCTTCTGATGAAGCTCAACCCCCTCGTTTCAACCCTATCTGTTTACGATATCGCTGGAACCCCCGGTGTTGCCGCCGATGTTAACCACATCAACTCCAGATCTGAGGTTGCTGGGTACGCAGGTGAGGAAGAGCTTGGTAAAGCTTTTGAGGGTGCTAATGTTGTTATTATTCCTACTAGTGTGCCAAGAAATCCTGGAATGACTCGTGATGATCTTTTCAACATTAATGTCAGCATTGTCAAGTCACTTGCCACTGCTATTGCTAAGTATTTCCCCCATGCCCTTATTAACATGTTAAGCAACCTTGTGAACTCCATAGTTGCCATTGCTGCACTGGTTTTCAAGAAGGCAGGAACATATGATGAAAAGAGATTGTTTGGGGTTACAACCCTTGATGTGGTTAGGGCCAAAAATTTCTATCCTGGGAAAGCTAAAGTTCTAGTTGCTGATGTGAATGTCCCTGTCATAGGAGGCCTTTATGGGGGTCTGGGCTGGATTTCCCTGCGAGTAGCCGGCAAAGCGTCAGGTTTTGTTACTGGAAACTAAGGATTATATTTATGAATTGTATTGTTGTGATAAGCAACGAAAAAATAGATGCATCATATATACCTCAAAGAATCAAGGCAAGTTAGGGTGTGTGATGCATTGCTTCTATACAGGAAATCAACCAACCTGCATAAACCACCAGAAAACCTGCATTACAATGACAACAAAACTCAGTTCTATAATGAAAACTCCGACCAAAAAAATTGAATTAGAAAGAAAACAATTTTAACTTGCAAGATTTTATAACAGACTCACAACAATCGTAACTGAATGCTAACTAACTCTAACAACCTCATAACAGAACGAAACCTTCCCTCACGATAACTAATTCACAACCTGCAAAAACCCTCTTCTAAAAATGACCTTCGGACCTTCCCTTCACAACACAACTTCACCTCTTCAACCTGAACTTCAACCTCCACCTGCATAAA